>NW_003805242.1:0-2804 GCF_000255335.2 Galendromus occidentalis | reverse complement strand
GGAGATTGAGAGANCTAGGAGATTGAGAGATCTAGGGAGATAGAGAGATCTAGGGAGACAGAGAGATCTGGGGAATAGAGACATCAGGGAGATTGAGAGATCTAGGGAGATTGAGAGATCTAGGGAGATTGAGAGATCTAGGGAGATTGAGATATCTAGGGAGATTGAGAGATCTAGGGAGATTGAAAGATCTAGGGAGATTGAAAGATCTAGGGAGATTGAGAGATTTAGGGAGATTGAGAGATTTATGGAGATTGAGAGATCTAGGGACATTGAGAGATCTAGGGAGATTGAGAGATCTAGGGCCGATCGCAGCCGATTTGAACTCTGCTCCATTATCACTCCTGAGAATGCACAGCTTGTGTCCTGCCGCGGAGACCTCCACAAGGACCGTCTGAACGACGTCTATGATTTCATCCCTGGATCGCATCACAAAGACCATCAGATATCCAGTGGCATCATCAACGAAAACAGCCATATATCTGCATCCAGCCGGAGAACGAACACTCATCGGTCCGCACACATCGAAGTGAATGATTTCAGCACATCTTCCTGCACGCTTAGTTGACGGCAGAACCGGAAGTCTAGCTTGCTTCCCGAGACAGCATGACTCACAGAAATTCTTCGTTCGTTTGTGCTCATCGTCAAGTTCGAGTACTGACACGGCCTCATGTCGAATAGCCTCATGGATGGCGTCGTAATGCAAGTGACCGAAACGCTCATGCCAGACGTCCAACGCTCGAGGACCACCATCATCGACGAAGTTAGCTGGAACCTTTTCCACGGACACGACCCGACATTCCAGCCTGTAGAGCTTCTCGTTCTTACGGGTTCCGATAGCAACAATTTTCGCTCGACGCAGTATCTTGAGCCCGTCTTTAATGAACCGGGCCTCGAAGCCTCGATCAGTCAGCTTTCCAATAGATATCAAATTTTGCTTGACTTCAGGCACGTGTAGTACGTTGGTCAATTTTGCTCGGAAGGTTTTTCCATCAACGAAGGTTTCGAGCGCAATCGTACCGATGCCAACACCGTGTATCACATGACCACTTGCAGAACGAACAGGAATTTCTCCGCGCAATACATCGTACTCGCTGAACCAATCCCTGCGGTTACATGGATGTCTTCCTGCGCCGGTATCAGCAAGCCAGCCCTCATGGTCGTTCAGGGAGATTTGAGCACTGAAGAGAAAAGTAGCGTCATCAGTCTCCGATGCCATGTACGAACCAGTCTGATGATGACTATCGCGACGGCCAGATACGCCTCCCTGTTGAGCCTGAACTTTCTTGTCTCGCTGAAGCTTCCAGCAGCGACTCTTCTTGTGTCCGTCCTTCTCGCAGTAGTGACATTTGACGACGGTTTTCTTTGATCTTTGCTGATAATCGCCCGACTTTGTTCTCGCAAAGAATGCCACAGAATCACCACTCGGAGTCGACACCGAGCTCGGCCCACCGAGCTCGAGCTTCTCTTCCTTCAACAAACGGGGGATCAGGTTGAATCGAGTCTGCTTGGATTCGTCCATGTTGTCCCAAGCGGATATGAGGTGCCTGTACCGCTTAGGCAACTGAAGGAGCTTGGTGATGACTTCAGTCTCATCCATGTGCTTTCCCAGATCACCCAACCTCTGAGCCATCGACTCGACGTTGGCGATGTTCGTGGCCATGCTCATACCCTCGGTCATTCTGTACGAATGGAACTCCTGGAGAAGAAGACTGATCGACAAAGTGGATCGGGACTCATAGAGCGTCATGAGCCGTCTCCACATATCTGCAGCGAATGTGAGCGACATGATAGAACGAACAACGGGAGTCTCCAAAGAGTTCAGTATCACTGCCTTCGCATTTGCTTCTATCTTCATCCATTCCATCATTCTGGGTCCTGGTTCCGGCTTTGGAAGCATACCGTTAATCGTCCCGAACCAGCCGCCTGTCTCCAGAAATGGTTGCACCTGGACCTTCCTTACCAAGAAATCCTTGTTACCATCGAACTTGGTAACCTGGAGTTTATCCATGGCCTGATCCTTGAAAGTCCAAACGTTTCTCAGCGGAACTCTTCAAATCGGATGCCACCCGAATTTCGTCACCACGTGATCGATGCACTTCAGCACGTTGTTGCACGTAGTCGAAAAAAAACCTTGTTCCTTCTTCGATCCTCAACCACACAGATGTTCACCAACGTCCTGGGCCCATAACTTGTTGCGAGGTTTGCGTCTGTGCTGTATTTGTTAGGATGGAACAAAGGTTGACGACCCACAAAAAGATTGCACGTGCATTCGGTCTGACGTAGCTGAAGCAATTGATGATCTTTCTGATTTATTGACATAACACTGTCTGGAAACCGAATCTATCTGCAAGAGTCGCGCTCTAGTGCTGCGTCGTCTGCAACATTGAGAGTGAGTGAGAGATTGGGAGAGAGTGAGAGATTTAGGGAGAGTGAGAGATTGAGAGAGAGTGAGAGATTCAGGGAGAGTGGTAGATTTAGGGAGAGTGATAGATTTAGGGAGATTGAGAGATTTAGGGAGATTGAGAGATTTAGGGAGATCAAGAGATTTAGGGAGATTAAGAGATTTAGGGACATTGAGAGATCTAGGGACATTGAGAGATCTAGGGACATTGAGAGATCTAGGGACATTGAGGGAGAGTCAGAGATTGAGAGAGTGAGAGATTTGGGGGAAGTGAGAGACTTAGGGGAAGTGAGAGACTTAGGGGGAGTGAGAGATCTAGGGACATTGAGAGATCTAGGGACATTGAGAGATCTAGGGACATTGAGAGATCTAGGGACATTGAGGGAGAGTGAGAGATTTG
>NW_003805241.1:0-12614 GCF_000255335.2 Galendromus occidentalis | reverse complement strand
AACGGAGGTTCCCATATTCTTTATTTGTAATGTGAAACATATATCAATACCGTTATGATTATAGTGGTGATTCAATAAAATACTCAGGGAGACGGGGCGTTGCAAAGAGGGTAACCGGCGGCATCGGTCTCCAGCAGACGCGCTCTCAGCGGCCAGCTGTGGAGTGGCTCGCGGGGCTGTAGAAGACAGCTGACACTGAGCAGACAATGTGACAGCCGGTGCCCTGGCGGCAGAGTGCGGAACCTGTCAGTAGCAAGAAACTCTCAGCCCACGGCGGTCACGTCCGAACCGTGGCGAGTGTACGATAACCTCTGGGGTTCCATCCCATCAACATATTTCTTGCGAAGTTTGGCTAGGCCGACGTCACTACGTCCGCCCAGCTCCCGTCAATTAGCGCACCCGTCTCCAGGAGAAGTTCAGTTTTTAAGTGGTGTATTCATTGGGCTCCCTGAATCGGTGTGCCACAATTTGGTGTCAGAAATTCAAGAAACCCCGTCCGAGACCAAGATCGCTCAGGACAACCCCATCCAGGCCAGGTCGTGCTTCGCACACCCGGAGACCTCCACAACAGAGGATCCAGGTACACCTCCGTTTCGTGACCACTGCTACGACACCTGGAAGGAAAATCATCGAGAAAAATAGAGAGAATTCGCTTGGCGTCCGAGCCATCGAAGAAGGGAAAACCCTCATCAACAGCCCAGCATTAACAACTTCTAAGACAAAGAGAATTCATTGTGATCCGGCAAAAACGCGACTAGGCCTAACCGGTGTGCCGCAATTTCGCGTACCAAGCCCCGGGCCCCACCGAATCAGACATGAGTGACCCTCATCGCAACCCCCCGCGGGACATGTCCCAAGAATCTTTCGACCGCGAGAACTCAATATTTCTCGCAAATCAATTCCAAACGTTGAGAGTGGACAAGGCTCCAACGATGAGCGAAGATGAAGAGATATACAACAGGGCCGGAGCCAACCCTTTTGAAAGACCTCTCGCAAGCGCCACGATCGAGCACCCAAGCATACAAGACCCGGCGGCTGAAGATCGACCGTCTTTGGGAGCCGGAACGCCAACCGAAACCCCACCCCAACAACCCCAAGGGGTCGGTTCGGAGATCCAGAATCAAAACCCAGCTCGGAACTCCCACTCATGTCAAGCAGCAGGTTTCGAATACCTTAGAGCCAGAATTGACTTCTTCATCCGGGAAGCTGAGACATTCTTCGAAGAGGACGCCAGCCTCAGAGATTCTCTAGATCAAACAGATCGTCTCAAGGAGACCCTCACTGAGCTGCTTTCGCTATGGACATCGGCGGCCGAAATCCGTATCTCCTCGACCACCGACAACAGATCTGAACTCATCAGGGAGTGCGTGGAAGTCGAGAGCAACCTCAGAAGATCAATCAGCTACCTCAAGAGGCTCAGAGTCTTCATAGTCGAGAAAATCGGAGATGTGACCGAATCAACATTTAACGGATCACGAATCACAGGCACCCGTGCCCCATCAGCAGTCGGAAACAGAGACAATCCGGTCACACCAAGCGCCCAAGTATCATCACTGCAACATAACCAATCAAATGCAGCTCAACCATGGCGAACATCAACCCAACTGGACGGTCAAGTCCGAAGAGCGCCTCAAACAGAACAGAGTGCGCCGTTCTCAGAGACTCCGCATATGTCTCACATCGCACAAATGCCCCCACCGGAACAAACCCCTAGTATGGGTGATTTGGACAATATTCCCCAGGCCCCCAGCACGTCAACTCCGCGGCCACAAGAGGCAATCAAGGAGAGTAGCTCTCTGTCGGAAGACCCCAACAATTACCTCCCAAGTCTCTCAAAAAGCTTCAAACTGCCTAGATTCAATGGAGACGCCAAGGACTACCGAAAATTCATGGACATGTTCGACACCTTCGTCCATGAGCGGAATATTCCGGACCTCCAGAAGATTCTCGTACTCCACGAAGCCCTCAGTGGCAAGGCCTACAACAGTGTGAAACACCTCAGAATCAGAGCAGAAAACTACCTGCCGATGAAGCAACTCCTTGAAAAACTCTTCGGCCAGAAAAACATGGCGGAGGACAGTCATCTAAGGGAGCTGGACCGTATCCTGTCATCCAGAGGGGACATCAAAACCGATAAGTTACCCGCCTTTGTCAATTCGATCTCCCAGCATATCCTAGCTCTCATCGCCATCGGTCACTCATACGCAACACTAACAGCGGCATTCGCCAACAGAATACTAGCCAGACTATCATTCACAACGCAACATAAATTCGTGGACACGTTCAGAACATCCTCAACACCTGAGTGCAAGCTCGAAGCGCTCATCACGTTTCTCCAAACAGAGGCCCTTACCATCGAGTCGCTCAGGGCGAACCTACCGAGCAGATCTGGCTATTCGGACCCCCCAACCCGCTCCGACCGGGACCAGAGTTCCCGTCTACATTTCGGTCGACCCCAACCTCCCAAGCTATACAGTTCCCAGAATCGCCACCGGAACTAAATTCGTCATTCAAGAATCATTGAACACTTTCCACATAACGGCTTCCACAGCGAAAACACCCTTCCGTCCGATACCCCCAGCACCTCGCAGAACGCAAACGGTGCCCTGCATCTTCTGCGAGGCAGATCACCCTCCATTCAGATGTCCAGCCCAACTCACATTACAGGAACGGCTGGAAAGGGTGAAAGCCGCAGGAGCGTGCATGAGATGCCTGAAGCTCAATCATGTAGCAAAGAATTGCCGAGAAGAACCAAAAATCAACTGCAGGTACTGCAACCTCAAGCATTATGCGATACTGTGCAGCAAAGCACCAATCAACGTCAACGTACCCGCAACAAAGAACACCTCGGTGAACATCGCAACCGAAACCGGGAGAGACCCCACCATTCTTTGGACGACACACGTTAAAGCGGAAAGCAAATCCGCCAGCAAAATATGCCGGATCCTGATCGACCCAGGGTCGGAGTCCTCTCTCATCACCGCTGCCATGGCATACGCCCTCCGCTCAGAACCAATAGAACACGTGAACATGGCAATGTCAACAGCAGGAGGTCAGATCACGAACATCCACAACTGTGGGGTTCACGAAATTACACTCCGCAGCAGATTCGACCCAAGAAAATCACTCCGAGTGAAAGCAGTCGAGTTCGGCTGCATATCGAGAACAAAGTTCCCGATAATGAGGGATAATCTAGGCATAGCACCGGCTGCTGATCAAATCGGAAAAGGGGAATCGGAATGGGTAGACATACTGCTCGGAGTCAAGAATCTCGCCAACATCGGCTTCTCAAACCCAAGGTCCCTCAACAACATCTTCGCGTTCGAAACGATATTTGGATTGATCTTCGGGGGCTCCGAGGGAGCAAACAAGTCCGAAACGCATCTCCCAAAATTCTGCGGCTTCATCGCGGCGCAACCAGGGACTTCAATCGCTAAAAGCACCACTTCGCCTCCTCAGACCACTCCCTTGAATGCCACCTCACAGTCCACAAGTCGTGAAAACACAATGGACGACATCGAGTGTCTTTGGAGATCCGAGGATCTGGGACTGGAAGACGAAGTATCGAACGAAGTCAAGGAGGAGGAAGACTTTCTCAACAAAGTCCTCATCGAGCACCTCGAGAAAACAACACGAAGAGACAGCTCAGGGCGATACATACTGAGGCTACCTTTCAGGGAAAACCTCAGAGCATTGGGAGACAATGAAAACCTATCCCGATCCCGACTATACTCGTTCCTAAACAAACTCAAGGCAGACCCAACCAAACTGAAAGCAGTCGATGACGAAATCAGAAATTACATCGACGCTGGGTTTGCCGAGGAGTCACTACCAAAAGCAAGCAAGCAGCTGGCACACTACCTCCCTGTACAGGCCGTATTCAAAGCAAGTCCCGAAGTTCCATCTGGAATCAAAACCAGAGTATTCAAGGACGCGAGCGCCAGGCGATCAAATGAAGCAGGTCTAAACGACGTCCTTCACCAAGGACCAAACCTACTTCCGAACATTTTAAAAGTCCTCTTCAAATTCCGACAATACCGCTACGTTATCACCGCGGATATCGAAAAAGCCTTTCTGCAATTCAGGATAGCGGAGGAAGACAGAACATTCCTCCGATTCCTCTGGCCGTTGGGAATCTCAACCAACGATAAAGCCAAAACGAAGGAATTCTGGGCAACCAGACTCTACTTCGGTCTGGTCTGCTCTCCCTTCTTGCATTGCCAAGGACTACGCCTACACCTCCAACACGCCCAGGCAAAATACCCCGAAGACCACAGCTTCATCCAGGAAATAATCGACAATTTCTACATGGATGACATCCCAGGAGGAAGCGACGACATCCAGGAGGCGAAACACAGGATCCAGCTCCTGTTCGAAATTTTCCAGGAAGCACATATGCCGCTCAAGAAATGGTCCACGAACAACCCAGAGCTAGCGAATTTCATAAGAGATCACTCACCAGTACAGAATCCAGCCATATCGCATAGCCAGAAAAACGCCAAGTTTCTCGGTGTTCCCTGGGACCAAGCAGCGGATGCATTATCCGTGCCGACAACGAAGGCTATCAGCGAACTTCAGTTAGGCGAACCTTCGAAAAGAAAACTCCTCAGGGGACTGGCTCAAATATTCGATCCACTAGGGATTATGGGACCAACCACAATAAATTCCAAAATCCTGCTCCAGAAGCTGTGGAAATCGAAACTAGGATGGGACATACCTTTAGAAGAAGCCCACAAGGCCGAATACGCGGACTTCATACCAAGACTGTCCCAGGGACAAACAACAATAGAAAGATTAATGCTCACCCCCAGCAAGCTCAAACCGCACAGAGAGCTGCACGCTTTCGCGGACGCAAGCCTTTCAGCCTACGGCTGTGTCATTTACCTGCGGGAAACGTTCAGCGACGCACCACCCAGGGTACACTTCGTTAAAGCGAAAGCGAAAGTGAGTCCGGTCAGGCCGATGTCAATCCACAGACTCGAACTACTGGGAGCTCTACTTTCGGACAGGCTAATAAACACCCTCAAGAATCTACTTGACTTCAATATAGATTCGATTCACCTATACTCGGACAACTCCAGTGTGTTAGGATGGGTGGGTTCCTCGCCAGAACGATGGAAACCATTCGTAGCGAACAGGATCCGACGAATTCACACACTCGTCGGCCAAGCTGATTGGAACTACGTGCAGTCAGAACACAATCCAGCCGATCTCGTTTCCCGCGGAGCAGACATTTCTTCAAACCCAAACAGAGATCTCTGGCTCAAGGGACCTTACTGGCTGAAACAACAGGATCAGTTCCCGACTCATCTACCGCCAAACTTGAAAATCGGCGACACATCGACCAAAGAATTCGATGCCGTACGCCGCCAGAATATCGCCTGCATGGTCACATCGAACACCAAACAAGAAGCATCCGAGCCAATATTTTTCGAAAAAAAATTCTCCTCATGGATCAAGGCGATCCGATTCTGGGCCCTGATGCAAAGGCTAGCCAAGAAAGCACAACAAGCGAAAGCTCGGGTAGCCCAGGGCATCACATTTCGACGACATCCACACCCCAACGGGAAACTCGCATTCGAAGCTGAGGAAATGATCGAAGTAAGAATGTCTCTTCTCCGCCTAATTCAAAGAACCTACTTCAAGGAAGAATACGACAATAAATGCGAGAACGTAAAAAAGAAGCAACCAGCTCTATCTATACAACCCATTCCTCGACGAGGACGGACTTATCCATTGCAGGTCTCGACTAACATGGTCAACACACCTCTCCGAGACCCAAAAGAACCCCATCATCCTCCCAGGAAGCTGCTATCTGTCTAAACTCATAGTCCGACACATCCACGAAGGGCAATGTTTCCACTCAGGGGGGATGAACGCAGTACTCCAAATGCTACGTCAAGACTTCCTGCTAATCCATGCAAGGAAAATTGTAAGACAGGTGATCAATTCATGCGCTACCTGCAGACTCTTCCACGGCGAGGCTGCGAGCCTACCAACCCCACCCCTACCATCATTTCGCCTCGAAGAGGCCGCACCGTTCACAAATACAGGCTGCGACTTCGCAGGCCCCTTCAGATACAAGAAAGAATCAGGGGAAGTGGGGAAAAGCTACATACTCTTGTTTACATGCAGCGTCAGCAGGGCAATTCATCTGGAACTAACATACGATCTCTCCACGGTAGAAGTCCTAGGGGCATTGCAAAAATTCATCAACCGCTTTCCCGCAGTGCGTACAGTTACATCAGACAACGGACTGTCCTTCCAGAGAGCGGCCAAAGAGCTCAGAGTTCTATACGAACATATTCGAAGCGACCAAGTCAGGAAATTCTTAGCCGACGCCTTCATCAAATGGAAATTCATAACACCCAGCGCACCGTGATTCGGAGCCTTCTACGAACGTCAAGTCCAAACAATCAAGCGACCATTACGCAAGATCCTGGGGTCAGCTATTCCGCATTTCAGGGATCTGGGAATAATCATTAGCGGTTTCGAAACGGTGGTTAACAGCAGACCAATCACAACCGTCGCCTCTGGGGCGGATGTGATCGAAGCCCTAACCCCCGCCGATCTTCTATTCGGATACAGAGGCGGCACATTCATCCCAGAACACAAAGCGAAACCTCAAAATCGCATTGATCAAGACGAAATAATCTTTTCCACTAGGTGGAAGTATCAGCAACGAATGCTCAGCGCATATTGGAAACGATATCACGACGAGTATCTGCAATATCTGAAAACGGCGCACAAACAAACACCAACATGGGCTGGGCCCTTAGCAGTCGGCGAAATTTGCCTGTTGCAAGGAGAAACATTCAACAGAGCTCTATGGCCACTGCGCCGAGTAATCGGATTTTCGGAAAATACGAACCCCGATTCCGCAGGACACTACTCCACTCGAGGAGTCCGACCATAAACCAGGAAGTCTGAACTCTACCCGAGACGACATAGATTGCCTCTGGCTCTCTGAAGACCTAGGGTTGGAGGATGACCCATCCAAGGAGCAGAAAGAGGAGGAGGACGCTCTCAACAAAGCCCTCATCGATCACTTCGAAAAAACTACCACCCAAGATCCATCGGGAAGGAACATACTCAGACTCCCCTTCCGGGACAACGTCCAAGCTCTAGGAGACGACGAGAACCTGGCCAAGTCCAGGCTATTCTCATTCCTAAAGAAACTCAAGGACGACCTAGTGAAGCTCAAAGCGGTGGACGATGAGATAAAGGCATAGGTACATCGAAGCCGGAAAGATGACTCGCCAGGTGATCAACTCCTGCGCGACTTGCAAGATCTTCCACAGCGAGGCTGCCAACCTACCGACACCTCCGCTACCCTCCTTCCGACTCGAAGAAGCACCCCCGTTCTTCCACACGGGATGCGACTTCATGGGCCCGATCAGGTACAAAAAAGACTCCGGCGACGTCGGGAAAAGCTACATTCTACTCTTGACCTGCGCAGTCAGCCGAGCAACCCACCTCTAACTGACAACAGATCTTTCCACCGTCGAAGTCCTAGGGGCACTGCAGAAATTTATCAATAGATTTCCCGCAGTCCAAACCATCACCTCTGATAACGGTCTCTCCTTTCAAAGAGCCGCGAAAGAGCTGAAACTCATCTACGAACACATCAAGGATGGAGAAATCAAGCGCTGGCTAGCCAATTCATTCATCGAATGGCTTTCAAACAGCAGCAGCCCCATGGTTCGGAGCATTTTTCGAGAGACAGGTCCAAACCGTCAAAAGACCACTCCGAAAAATCCTAGGCTCGGTCGTCCCACACTTCCGTGACCTAGAAATCATTATCTCAGGCATAGAAGCGATGGTGAACAGTAGACCAATCACCGCGGTAGCCTCAGGGGCAGACGAAGTGGAAGCCCTCACCCCAGAGAACCTCTTATTCGGATACAAGGGAAAGACAATAATCCCAGAACACCTCTCGAAACCCAAGAAATCAATGGACTCTGACAAGGCCATTTTCTCGAGGAGATGGAGGTACCAACAACGACTCCTTAACTCATTCTGGAAACGATACCATGAAGAGTACCTCCAATTTCTCAAGGCAGCCCATGAGCAGAAACCAATCTCGGCAAGGCCTCTGAAAATCGGAGACGTATGTCTGCTCCAAGGAGAAAGTTTCAACAGAGCACTCTGGCCTCTATGCAGAGTGATCTCATTCCCCGAGAACATCAAACCAGAAAACGCCAGATCCTGTTTCATCAAAACAGCCAAGGGTCAGACCCTCAACCGTCCCATCAGGAAATTATTCCCTCTGGAAGCCTAAGAAGCACAAATCAAATCAGAACGAAATTCAATTCAAAAAAATGTGAATTTTTTTTATTTACCGTCCCTGGGACAGAGCTCGCCGAGCATCACGAATGTACAGGGATACTTCTTCAAAAAATTCCCTGCCCCCTGGGGGCCGAGATTCATGATCATGCCCAGGACACAGATCTCGCGTCACGACATCGAGGGCGGCCGGCGGGAACCAACGTGTTCCTAGCCACAGTACCACAGGAACCTCCCCCTCCTGGAGGACTACTGATTCACCTAACAAGCGAAGTCGGCGCAACACAAACATGAGCCGCTCGGAGTGCCAGGTCGGCGGCACACAGTATTTAAGCCCCCGGGCCAGACCAAGCTGACCCGGTTGCACCTGCGTGCCGCCTCGCTGAGCACGCCGAGAAGCATTCCGGTAGCGGGACTGTCCCAGGGAGTCAAGTGCTTCCCACACGTGACGGGAGATTTCGTTCGTCAGCCTAGCTGGATAAAGGTTGAGTAGGCAATACTCATACATCAGCTGAGGAAGAAAGAGAACCAACGCTAACTCAAGGAAATCTCAAAACCGACCGAAAACTCAATCAATCCAACATCGGAATCAATCGCAAATCAAAATAGCATACCTCCTCAAGAAGTAGCCCCCTAGGGGACCACCGGAAGCCAAGAACATTTCCGCGAGGCGGGAGGGCAGCCATTCTTCCTAGACAAGGTGTTGAGAAGTGACGGAACGCGCGGAAGCGAGAAAGCTCGGATAGAAAAGACCAACTCTATCGCGCGCTCCCCGTTAGTCAATTCCTCCCCTCTCCATAAAGGGACAATTCAAATTCGAATCAGTGGCGCGTGGCGATTGCTCTCACAGAATTCCCGGCATTTGGTTCCGGAAATTCCGGGCGGGGGACTGTCACGAACGGACTAGGTCCATTGCGCATCCACGACACTCACAACACAATATCTTCCCCAACAGATTAGTTTCTCATAACCAATATCAACTATTTCCTCAGATGGACCTGAGAGACTCATTGGGGGAACTTAGGATCAAGGATCCATATTCATTCATTTCCATATTATTCAGTGTATATTATTATCATATCAGCATCGATTATATCTCCAGGAGAGATAAGAATAAATCCATAGGAAGTCGGGCCACGCATTCAGATAAAAAACACACATTCAGCGCAGCGCGGATCGTTCATGCCAACTTCTCCCGCTCACGGCGCTACAGTCAACAGTCAAGCAACCGGCTGACGGAGAAGTCGATCGTCGATCCTCACACACACGAATACACACACACACACACGAATACACACACAGTCTGTCAGAGATCAAGAGAGCGGTCCACGTACCGCTACTTCTGGAATCCCAGAATCCATTCAACCCGAGGGGTTCAAATCCCCGTGAAGTGAAGTTAGTGGCCAGGCCTGGAATCAGACCCGCTAGCGAACTCAACAATCATCACAAGCATAGTGCGCCCGCTTCCAAACTTTCTTTCGTGATTTCTCTAGCGTCTTCATCGAGTGATTGTTTTAGGACAGTGTGCCACACAGAACCATCTCCCGCACTTGTTCCTCCCTGGGAGGAACTTCATATGGATGATAGCAGCCCGCACAGGGGCTGTAGAAAGCGGGGGTCATGCGACGGTTGATGACCGTGGCTTCAGGGAGCCACAAAACCCGGGGACCTGATTCCGCGGGATGCTGGCGGCCCGGTGGTCAGCATGGGCGACTTGTCGCAGGGCGCACAGCTGACGCTCGGCGTGCCAAGGGGGCAACACGACGCAGAAGAGACGCCGAGCCGGCACCAGGTCGCCCTCGGCGACCGGTTCGCACTCGCCATAGAGAGCCCGGGAAGCTCGCCGGTACTGACTTTGTTCGATTATGACCAAGCTGTCCCAAACTGTTCGGGACACTCGGTCAATGACGGCATACGTGTGAGCTTCTAGCCCTGGGGTATCCTCAGTTAACTAAAAGCAAACGGATCGCATATTCAGTAAACGATAACGCCGGAAAGTCCTCAAGAGGAAGGAAATCAAAGTAAAACTCAAGGAAACCGAATCAAACATCACCTGTCGAGTGAAGTTCCCCCACGGGGACCGCTCAGGAGGGACATGAGATGGCATCGTAGCAGTTTCTTCCGGAAGAATGAAAAGCCAGAGCGCGCGAGACATCGTCGCTGTGAGCTCAATGGGTGGAGCATATTTCAAACTCTACAGCGCGCCAAAACTCATGACTCACAGAATTTCCGAGGGTCTCGAAAATTCGGGGGGGACTGTGACGAACGGACATGGTCCGTTGCGCAAGCTACCCACAACAAAAGTACAGACTACCAGAAAACACACGAGCTCAGGGGAGATTTCGAGGCGACTAGGTTGGGTGACTGAAGAAACCATTATCATCTGTCTTCCCAGGGTGTTAGGTTCTTGGCCTAACCTATCAATTGAAAGAATACGCTGCGGATTCTCGACTAGTCACCAGCGAGTCGTGGACGTACTGACATGACATTTATTGTAGAGTGTCGCATTGGATGGACATAGCATTAGTCGGATATTGAAGCGCGCTATCGCGCTGACTATCTATTAGTTCTCACTATCGATTCCGTTGGGTTCAGACACCTAACACAGGGAACGGAGGTTCCCATATTCTTTATTTGTAATGTGATCCATATATCAATACCGTTATGATTATAGTGGTGATTCAATAAAATACTCAGGGAGACGAGGTGTTGCAAAGAGGGCAACCGGCGGCATCGGTCTCCAGCAGACGCGCTCTCAGCGGCCAGCTGTGGAGTGGGGCGCGCGGGGCTGTAGAAGACAGCTGAGCAGACAATGTGACAGCCGGTGCCCTGGCGGCAGAGTGCGGAACCTGTCAGTAGCAAGAAACGCTCAGCCCACGGCGGTCACGTCCGAACCGTGGCGAGTGTACGATAACCTCTGGGGTTCCATCCCATCAACATATTTCTTGCGAAGTTTGGCTAGGCCGACGTCACTACGTCCGCCCAGCTCCCGTCAATTAGCGCACCCGTCTCCAGGAGAAGTTCAGTGTTTAAAAGGTGTATCCATTGGGCTCCCTGGATCGGTGTGCCACAAAAGATTTCAACAGCCCCCGTTCACGTGATCGTGGTCCCGAATATCCTATGGGCCAGTCTCAATTATAGACATCACAATAAACTGCTGGGATACATGATCGACCGAATCTTTTGAATAGGGTAATCCAATCTCGATGAATTTCACTCTGGAAGCTATCAGACAATTTACCTATATTACCGATGTCAGGTATTAGCCTCAGATGTCACAGATAGATCGAGATGGTCCGATCTTCGAGTTTCGTTGTTTCGGAGTAATGATATACATCGATGTTCTGAAGATGTAGAAATATGAACCTCGAGATAATGTTCTCATGCCAGGAAAGGGCCTTTCCGTCCTAATCGTATAAGCGGTTACGTTCGGACTCATGAGCAGACAATCATGCTTTACGAGAATTACTCTCGCGCCGAGATTTGAGATGTCCACCGTTGATGAACCTTCTGATGATGTTCATCCGTTTCCCACCACGGGATATTCGGCTGTCTTCTTCTCGTCCGAAATCACTCAATTGTTGGGTTCTTCTTGGTTTGACTCTTGCCTCAATTTTCCTCATCTTCACAATCGCTGTCCCCTCCATTGCATTTTCATGGGTTTCAACAGTCGGTGAGTTTTCTGGTTTCCGGTGATTTTTCTTTAGGTTGCCGAGCTTTAGTGACTCTTTCTTTGATTGTCATCCAGAACAGTCCCTGAGTGTCACCAAGCGCATCGCTGATCAACTGAACATCAGTCAGCCGCTTCTCAACTCGTCGCTGTCAGTCTCCACTCCAGCGGAGATCTGGAATCCATGGGAAGGTCTCTATTATGAGGAAGGAACGAGTAGAGACATTTTCCCTCCTCGACAGTTCCGGTGTCTTCCGAAGGTGATCTGGCTGGTCTGTAGTTCTCCGTTGGATCGGAAGTGTATCCTTCGACCGAAGGATCGAACGTCCACGAGACGAAGTATTCCAGTTCGTCAAATGGAGCCGAAGAGCGTGAGGAGGCTCTTCACGATCGTAGGTAATCTTAGTGACTGTGACCTCAGTGACTGGTATCTATCACTTGAATAAACAATGAAGTTTGATTCGAATAGTTTTGTCTGACGTCACTCTGTGGTTTCGCGCGAAGTTTCGCGTGTGGTTTCGCGCGTCTTAGGAAACTTTTTCATTGTGACGTTTTTCTGGGCTATCATAGTTGTTTTAGGTGCATTAGTTTATCTAACATAGTATAATCCAGAGATAGAGAACACTTTTCCCGGAGTGATTTTCGTATAAAAAGGGGG
>NW_003805240.1:2054-7878 GCF_000255335.2 Galendromus occidentalis | reverse complement strand
CTGGTCTGAAATGAAACAGTTGCTGCAGATCACCACAGAAGTGGGAGGCGAGTTAAGGCTTGTCTCTTACCCGAAAAATCTGCTGTAATAGACTTCAACGAACCCGGCAGTGGGGTGAACCCGGAGCTAAGCATCCAGAGGCTTGTAATCCCCACGGCCAAATCATACAAGTATCTTGGAATCACAACCGGAACTATCTAAGCGAGCAAGAGAAAGAGTGAAAAGAGAGATCCACGAAAGTGCTCAGGCAAATGTATGCCGAGTCGCTGTGGGAGTTAAACAGGTCTGAGGTGACTAAGATACAGTGGAAAGCGACGCGTGTGCCTGCGCTGACCTACTGCAACTCGGTCCTGACAGCATCTGCGGTTACGCGCAAGAGGATGGAAACATCGCAGAGGGAAGCAGGCAAATGGGCTCTAGGGCAACCCACCTTCAATATAACCAATTAGTTTATTGAGGGAGTATTGGCATGGGCTTCCTATGAGAGCAGAGAAGCCAGAAGTAAAATTCTTTTCTTAGCTAGACTCGAGCGAATGCCGAGCCAGCGATGGCCGGAAGCCATCCTGGAGGCAATGACGACATGCAACGTCTTCAGTGAGGCGCACAAAAGAATGCAACACCTCAGCAGACTGTATGAGTGCGAGTTCGATGGATCGCAACATGTGGAATCCGAAGAACGTCACTGGAGAGCCTCCCGCAACGTTGTAAGCGACTGCATCAGAACATTCACAGACAAGGAATGGAGGGTAGACATGGAAACCAAACCGAGCCTGAAAAGATACAGGCAACACAAAATGAACAGGAGCACAATTGATCATGTATATGACAACACGCATGGGGTCTCCTGGATACAATGTAAATGTTGAAACACCAGGGATGGTTAATAAATCAATCAATCGATCAGCGACGAAGTGCAAATCGATCCCAAAAGACAGTAAGATTTTCAAGTTGGCGCCGTTCGTCGACGAGCAGGGTGTTCTGAGATGTCGGTCGAGGCTGGAGAGCGCGAGTGAGCTCTCCTATGGAGGAAAGTATCCAACCCTCGAACAAGCTGCTGGTTGGTCGACACTATAATTTCGGAAGCATAGACGGGATCCACCTTCGTTCTGTGAAAACTTTTGCGAAAATGGCTTCGCAAACTGATATTCGCTCGTTCGCTCGGTCCAACAAACGCTCCATGGATCAGTCCATCGAAGACTACTACGATTCTTCTCAGGTTAAGCGTACTAGACCGGAAAACAGATGCCCAGCCTGCAGTCAGCGGGTGTTTGAGGGATCGAATCAGATCCGTTGTGCTGAGCGTAGAAACTGGCTGCACTTCAAGCCTTGCACCGCACTCAGACCTTCTGATCTCACTGACGAGAGCGTCACCGAGACATTCGTGTGTAGCGTCTGTGATAAATCTCCTGCGGAAAGCTCCAAGTGCATGGGAACCACGGATGACGATCCCAGCAGTCAACCGGTACTAAACCGCATTCTGTCCGAATTGTCTTTCCTCCGAAGAGAAGCTCGGGTCTGGAGATCGATTGAGGCCCGAGTCGTCGAGCTGAGCGAGGAGAATGAGATCTTAAGACGCACGATACGAGAAATTTGCAATAAATCGGACGCAATCCCGTCTGCCGCGAGAGGGCGCTCGCCGTCTCGACGTTTCGTAAACAAACAGCCAACGCCGATTTCCGCGAGATCTCGATCGCGTTGGAAAACGCCAATCGGCGTTCGATTCTCAACTACCGATCGCCGCCAGAATCCCGGAAAACCGTTGAGCTCGGTGAGAAGTGATTTGTCTGGCACGCAGAGATCACTGCGGGGGCCTCGAGGACAACCGAGGAAACAGCCGAGAACCCTTGCCGTCTCTAAAGAGGCCAATGCCGTCCCCAAGCTGGGTCTCCCGAAATCGAATGTTCGTCTGTACAACCGTAAAGTCATGATCGTTTTGAGAGATTCTGACGCTGGCTGCAAGCAGGTCCACGAATACCTCGCACAAAATTCGATTCCTGCCATCAGAACCACGGAGCTCAAAAAGAAATCTCGAAGCTACAAGACATTTGTTACCGAGTGCAATGAAGCCTACTTCGATGAGTTGTTCAGTGAAGAGCGGTGGGAAGACGGAACCTTCGTGAAGGAATACTTCGGTAAGCCCCATCCCAACTTGATTCACTGTACGTTTCCCCAGAGGGGGTAGCAAGCAGTACTGCCCCCTGAAGCGTACCTCCGATCCTCGACTTCCGTCTCACCGTTCAAACACCACCACCAACACTCAATCACAATGCCCTCAGTATCTTCGTTGTATTTACTTCAATGCCCGTTCCGCTGCCGAGAGAGGCGCCATTGATGCGCTCTCGAAGTATTGCACTCAATGCGACATCGATCTCGTTTTAGTGACCGAAAGTTGGTTCTCTGACTCTGTTCGGGACGCTGAGCTCACGCTTGGATCAAGATTTCGCGTATGGCGTCTCGACAGAAAAACCCGCGGGGGTGGAGTCTGCATCCTAACGCGCTAACACTTGGCCGTCACCGCTGTTCAGATCTCGCATCCCGCTGAGCATGTTTCGATTGACATCCACTCCCAGGTCGGAGCTATTCGAATTGCTTGCGTCTACGTTCCCAACGCGGGCACTTCAGCCGAACGCCTCGCTCGAACTCGCGATTGTGCAGGAGCGATCACCGATATTTGTTCAGCTGATCTTCCAGTCATTGTCGTCGGCGATTTTAACTTCCCATCGATTACTTGGTCTCGTTCCGATGATTTCTCCGAACTGTCAAAGGAGGCCACATTCATTGACTGCTGCGAGACTAACAATTTAATTCAGATGGTGGATTTCCCAACCCATGTGTCCGGCGGTCTTCTCGATCTTTTGCTCACCACAAGCCCCGAGATTATCCCGGAGCTCGTTTCCGTTGACTCTCCGATCGTATCGGACCACCGGGGAATTGCCTTTAGCATCATCTTCTCGTCACCTCCCGAACCACCGAAGACGGATAAACTCGATTTCAGAAACATGAACCGGGAGGCCATCGCAGCTCATCTCGACGTTGTAAATTGGCGAGACCTGTTCGCTCCCTGCCGGAACGTTGATGAGATGTACTCGCGTTTCGTTGACTGCTGCTTGTTTCTGATCAATGAATTTACGCCGATAGTCAAGACCTCCCCCGGTCTCGCGGATCTAGACCGTTCCATAGCCCGACTCGAAGATAGGCTATCGAATGGCTGTGCAGACTCAGAGGCGGTGTCCAAACAATTGAAGAGGAGCGTACTCAGGAGACGATCACTCACCGAAATCGGTCTTGACTTCAAAAACGTCCGTTCTTCCTACAACTATTCTAATTCCCGGTCCCCACGTTGAAGAGCCAGACTGCTACTCTTCAGACGCCGGGCGAAAAGGCAGACTATCTGGCGAGTCAATTTGCGAACATTTTCAACTCCGGTCCATTTCGACGCCCACCGTCCACCCTGCTAGGTGCACCGCGCGTGTTGAGGTTTCCCGATACCGTAATACTATTCACGGAGGATATTGTTCAGGAGCAGCTTGCCGCCTTACCATCGAAGTATTCCTACACACCGGATCGTATACCTCCCATATTTTTGAATACCTTTCGACTCTTTGTTTGTGAACCACTCGGTGTTCCAGCGATCCTACGAGGATGGTGTTGTTCCTTCCTTGTTTCGTAGTGGGATCCTTACAGCGGTCCACAAGAAAGGGGCAAAGAATGACGCATCGAATTACCGTCCTGTTACACAATGTTCTGTTGCGTGCGCGATCTTCGAGAAAATTGTTTCTTCGCACCTCACCCGCTACTTACGACAGAATCATCTTCTCGATCCGAATCAACATGGATTTGTGCCACGAAAGTCCACGTGCACTCAGCATCTCGCCATGACGCAGAGCTACGCTCAGTTCATCAACAAGGGTGTGCCCTATCAGGCCATTTACTTCGATCTGAAATCCGCGTTTGATAAAGTTGACCACGCGATCCTTCTTGAGAAGATGTCCGGTATGGGCATTCACACAAAAACCATCGAATGGTGCCGCGGCTACCTCGCCGACCGCTCGTTCAGAGTTCGTGTGGAAGACCAGCTGTCAGCCCCGTTTCCCGCGTCATCTGGTGTTCCACAAGGGGGTTCTCTCTCCCCTCTTCTCTGGGTGATCTTCGTGTTGGACATTTCCCTCTACCTGCCCCCGTCCCTTGGTTTCCTCCTTTACGCTGATGATCTCAAGATATTCGGCCCTACACTCGATTCGCACGACTGTTCCACTATACAGGCCGGAATCGACGGGGTGGAGCGTTGGTGCGCCGATAACCGCATGCTCCTGTTTGCTTCAAAGTGTGCAGTGTTGGCTAAACCGGACCAATCTCCCAGCAGAATATGCTACGCGATTGGAACACAACAGCTCCCGACAGTCAGCTCGATTCGTGACCTTGGAGTCGTCATCTCAGCTGATCTTAATTTTGACGAACACATCGATATCATTGTTAAATCTTCTCGAGTCCTAGTCAACTCAATATTTCGCTGTTTTATAGTTAAGCGCCCGGAATTTTACATCCGATTGTATCAGGCGCTAATTGTTTCGAAGTTCTTGTACTGTTGCCCCGTGTGGCTCCCATTTAAAGCGAAGCACATAGGCAAAATTGAATCTGTGCAGAAATATTTGTCCGAAGACTGCACATACGGTGCTCGCTTAGCCACGGAACTCTTGTTTTACCGCCTCTCATGTCGTTACTGACTGAGCAGGACATTCGGGCACTCAAACGAATTGTGCTTCTTGAGGACACGGATCACTTCTTTGACATCGTACAAAATTGTTTAAGTGGTCAGTGCACGGTCCGAACCAAATCCATTGCCAAGACCGATCTCATCAACAACGTGTTCGCTTGGAGAATTTGCTCAAAGATCAATAGAGGACTCATATCGAAAGATCTGCTTTTATCTACCTTTTTCAATAAAGAGCTTTGAAGGAAAAAAAATGAAATAGTTTATTGAGGGAGTATTGGCATGGGCTTCCTATGAGAGCAGAGAAGCCAGAAGTAAAATTCTTTTCTTAGCTAGACTCGAGCGAATGCCGAGCCAGCGATGGCCGAAAGCCATCCTGGAGGAAATGACGACATGCAACGTCTTCAGTGAGGCGCACAAAAGAATGCAACACCTCAGCAGACTATATGAGTGCGAGTTCGATGGATCGCAACATGTGGAATCCGAAGAACGTCACTGGAGAGCCTCCCGCAATGTTGTAAGCGACTGCATCAGAACATTCACTGACAAGTGTCGCGGTCGGCTTTCCAGCCTAACGCGTAGACTGGAAAACTGCTAACCAGATTACAACGATTCTGAGTCAGCATAGCGGATATCGAGATGTCAAGGTTAAAAGTGGCCCTTGCTCTAGAGAACTATAAAAGGAGCCACCGATTCCAGAATAAATAAGTACGAGCAAAGTACGAGCCAAGTACGAGCTGAGTATTAACCAGGTGAACTCGACGGTGTCTTCCTTGATGTTCCAATACCTACCGCTTTACACCACAACAGTTGGCGACGAGGAAACTTCCGAACTCACTTCAAGATGAGTTTCTCACCAGAACAAGTGCAGGAGCTCATCGGGCAAGCGGTAGCCCAAGCCCTCAAAGCGGCGAAATCAACACCCACCTCAGCGCATTCGTTGATGGAACATCTGAACACCAGGATCCCGAAATTTTCGTACAATGAAGATACTGGACACACATTCGAGAAATGGTATGTGCGATACAGCTCGATCCTCGAAACTGAAGGAGCCGTACTTCCGGAGATAGACAGAATTCGTCTGGTAGTATCCAAGCTGAACACCAACGAATA
>NW_003805240.1:0-1805 GCF_000255335.2 Galendromus occidentalis | reverse complement strand
AAATCACTTTGTTCAAGCGAAGAATGCGTTCACTGAACATAAAAAGGGACGGACGCAACTTGAAAGAGCTCACCAGCGCCATCAATGAAGCCGCTGAAGAAGCCGAATGGGGTGTTTTAAGCCTAGACGAGATGAAACAATACATCTTGATTCTTTCCCTGCAAAGTCATGACGACTCCGACACACGCACGAGAGCCGCTCGACTTCTCGAGCAGGATCGAAACTTGAGTTTTTCACAGATCATGGATGATCTGGATCACTTCGAATCTATCAAAAGGGATCTCTGCGCTTCAAATAGAAGAAACATCAACGGAGTAGAAGGTCGAACGTCGAAAACAACGAGACGCCCCCAACAACGTACAAGTACTAATAAAATCATTATTGGTCCTTCATACATATGCTATCGTTGCAGCAAGCCCAACCATCATTCAAATGACTGCAAGTATAAAACATAATAATAATATGAATGCGTGAAATGCTCCAAAATCGGACATCTCGGCAACGCTTGCAAATCGAGAACTAACAACCAGCAACCAAGCTCCTCAAGAACCCGCGACACAACACGACGACAAGTCAACGCGGTGTCGAGCCTCACACATCGAGTGACAAAGACGGTTACCATCAACGGCAAACCTATTCAATTGACACTGGATACAGGCGCACAGGTCAGTTTCATTTCGACTAGAATCTGGTCAGCCCTCGGGAAACCGAAACTGGAAACGCCCTCCGTTTCGCTCACGGTAGCGGACGGCAGATCTTTAAAAGTTCTTGGTACCTTATCATGTACCGTTCGGTCTCAGGATGAGATTTTGGACCTCAATACCTACAACTGTGTCGTGTCATTCGAGAACTGAAGGGAAATGTGCCCTATTGAGGTCTGACGTGCCTGTACCACGGGAGGCTGTATGTTCACTCCAGGACAGCCGTCTTGGCCGTGCAATCAGGAGCTGCAGTCAGGGAAAATTGTACACCTGTTTCGATTTGCAATAAATGTATTCGTTTGATGTTTTGTTAAAAAAAGAAGGGGTCATCCTCGTCCAGTACTCATCTGGGTGTAGTATCTCTCAGGCTCATGGTTCTGTGAAAAACAAGCGATCAGCTCATGTTATTGATACTCTTGTCGGCTCTTTAGAGTCCTCGAGAAGAGTTGTGGAGGGTCAACACAGACAGCTCATGTTCATGAGAGCGCGGTCGCGGCGGCGCTTATTCCGCGCGAGTAGATCGATTTAGTTTCAGTCAGTACACATTCAAATCTCGACCGACAATGGTGTTCCCAGTGAAGCGCTGTTCTAGCTCGTCCAACTCGGTTGGATTTCTGGTGCTAGCTACGTTCTTTCTAGGAGTTCTGATGAGTAAGTTATTTTCTGGGATTCACGAAAAGTTACTGAGCATCAGTGTAGCTCACGTATGGGATTACAGAAAATTTCCATTCTTTCCCAGCTATCCACTTTGGCAGTTCCGAGCCGGGTGAACTTCACAGAGCGAGCCTAGCAAAGCGTTCACATTCGGAAGCAAATTCAGGACTCATTCAGCTTCCAAATTCGACAGTTAAGAACCGTGTGGTGGAGTCCTCTGAGGTTCCAATAGTTCAGTCCTCCACTCCAAACAGCTTCGTTGTTCCATTGACTCATGTGCCTGTCTCTAGTTCGACGACATCCACTACTACGACATCCAAGCCGGTGTTTCGATCTTCCGGACTGACGGTTTCTCTTTTCTAGAAACGTCATCCGTATCAGCCAAGTTCAGCTGAGTCTGGATATCCACCTCGACGTGTGGTGGTACAGGAGTACCGAAGATCTACCACG
>NW_003805239.1:0-8877 GCF_000255335.2 Galendromus occidentalis | reverse complement strand
ACATCATCCGTCGCCGGAAATAAGGCATGTCTTTTTGACTGAAGTTGATCCTCGCGCGTAATGCTCCGTAGTCGGCGAACTTCAATGCGAACACGCCGCAGTCATATCCGTTTTCCTGCTGAGGCAGGTTTTGGACGTACTCACGAGTCCATTGATGACAATCGAATCGGCACTTCTTCTTGTCCGCGAGCTCATGCGCCAAGTATTCTAGCAGGGCCTCGAGACACTCTTCGTTGCGGCCATTCATCGAATCCATGTGTTCGATACGCTTCTGTCTCAAATCAACGACAATCATACTCCAGTGCATTCTTGAATGAACAGGCACGAGGAGCATGTCGTGACCGAATATGTCGTCTCCTCGAGTCCATTGGCGAACGGCCTCGTAACCCATATCGCTCATGTAGAGCTTTAGGAAGAAAGTGTTGAAAGCATAAATTCTCGGCAGATGCGAGCTCGTTCTACTCCGTTCGACGATAAGATTGAGATACACGTTGATGATGACATCATTTAGCCATTCGAAGCCGACGAGAGTTTCAAGGTCTCTCCGAGTGACGATCAGCCGCGATACTTCGACGAGAACTTGATCCGGTGGACCCGAGAGAGCCTCCTCGATTACGTTACCTATCTCATCGGTGAGAGCTGGGATTTGAGGGTTCAATCTGTCACCGATGGCTGTAGCTTTAGCATACCCGTGATCGCCCAACGGGGGCCACGTCGGGACCGAAGTGAGTTTGGGCTGCAGTGCGACTCGCTCGTTCACCCACTCATCCCAGTTTCCTGCGACTTCGGCAGTTAAGCTTCCGTGGCCGTCAGCAAGTCCGTGGCGTACTGCCGCTAAAAACGGAGCCAAAAAACCGAGTATTCAATCACTTCTCTCAGGGGTCAATGACGAAAGACTATAGATATAGACCGATGTTTCATGTTCCTGCTCCCCTCATGACTAATAATGAGCCCGCTTCGGTCAAATGCTGGATAACACACCTCCACCGACTCTGTACTTCACGTCATCGATGAATTGTCGCGCGTGGATCATTCCATTCCGAAGTCGCCCCGAAGCCTCTCTTATTATCCTCTCGTTCTCCTTTGTAGCTCTATTTGGCGTAGAAGCCACACGTCTGATCCCATCAAAGCGTATGCTGACATTGATTGCACTATCCTGAGCAATATTGTTCAACGCGGCTGGAAGTCACGAAATATTCCAATTCGAATCCGATGGAGCACAAAGATGGATCGTTTGCAATCCCATGTGCCGCGAAAAACAAGATTTCGGTGTCAGAATTGGATGGACATACCGATTAAGTTCCATACGGAGGGGTGGGACCTCACTTCGGCTTTCAGTAACGCGTGGAAGGATTCGACACCGTTGTTGGTTCTGCACGGAGCTCCGAAAAGCGAGAGCTCATTGGCACCGATTGTACCAAGCCAATAAGCTTCCATGTATCTCAGCAGCGGTTCAAACTGCGCAGAGGTGACTCGGATTGTATGGAATTTTCCGGATAATTATGCCCCTTTATGCTCTATACCGTTTCTCTGGCTCACCGGAGGGGAATCTCACCTTCGAGGTGGCCTCCAGAGCTTCTTGAGACAGCACTGCGAAAATCGGTCGAATTGCGTTCGCCGGGAGAAGGGGGAGAGCTGTCAGAGCGACGAACTTTTTCAAGATTTCCCCTGGTGTCCTGAGGTCGGCGGCTAGACCGACTTTGGGACCGCTCGCGCGCCGGACGAGTGCCTGAGCGTAATGAAATAGGCACCCGTAGAGCCGGGCGTTGGGGAACTCCGCGCGCACCGCCGCCCGCATAGCCGCATCGAAATCCCCCATGTATGCCCGTAGGATGTCGGCATTCGTTTCTCGCTTCAGGATCTTGAACACCTCTCGATAGGCGTCGGCAGAAGACTCCGTCATGAAAGCGCAAAGAGCCATAGCGACCTGAAGTCAATCGGATATATATGTATGTTGAAGGACAGATTCCTGTAGACTCGAAAAGAGCATGAGGACTTGACGCTCCTCAGTTTTCAATGCTTACATGGCCCTGCCAGTTCCCGTGTATTGAGAATAATTGCTGACAGAAGCTTAGAGGCACCGTCTCGTAAGTTGCATCTGCGTGCAACATCTGGGCTTGGGGGAGGAGGCTCAACATCCGCCGCGTCGTCACGATCAGAGTACCGAAATTCGGGCACAGAAAACTCAGCAGTCTTTCACCATCGTGGGAAATAGTATACCCTTCCACAGCGTTGCCCTCGATTGCTGCGTGTAGTTCTCGAAGATTTCGCACTGGGGACGGTCTTGCCATCGCAGCTTGACGGTTCGCTGTGCGTATGTGACTCACCGGAACAATCTGCTTGGCCGATTCCATCGGGAGTCTGAAACAGTAGCTCGGGCTCGTGACTCCGAGTCGCAATCGGTCATGCAAGGGATTTCTCTTCGTCTCCAACATCAGATTGCGGAGATCAGAGTAGTCACCGTCTGCGGCCTTCCTTAATTGACTTGCTCGGAGGTGCTCGAGGATTGTTACGAATGTCCCGTATCCAACCTCCTCTGCAATTGTATACATCTTTGCCACGACCCCCAAACTCCGCCAGGTGGTTGTGTACGCCTGTGAGCCTGACTATCTCTCCGTCGTCTTTTATCTTCCCTCTTACCCGGCATTTCACCGGCCTGTGGAGATACCCAGGACAGATAACTTCTCAAATCAAGCTTCGGAATCATTGGAGAGGACTTCTCTGCAACATCTCGGCTGTGGGATCAACGTTTCCGAGAGCCGACTCGGATATATACAATGGACTTTCGGTCAGAGGCCCGACGCAGCGTTCGGGCCGGGCCCTGCTGACATGCCTGACTTCTCGGGCTTCGGATAATTAGGACAGGTAATTCCTTGATTCAAGTTCTGAGATAATCAAGGGAAGAGTCCTCTGCACGACTAGATTGTTGAAGATTACTCACTGTTTCCACTTTTTGCAACGAATCGTCATCGTGCCTGTTTGAGGGTTATGCAGCTCCCTATGGAAG
The DNA here is from genome assembly GCF_000255335.2 of Galendromus occidentalis. Taxonomy (NCBI): domain Eukaryota; kingdom Metazoa; phylum Arthropoda; class Arachnida; order Mesostigmata; family Phytoseiidae; genus Galendromus; species Galendromus occidentalis. Next base: position 5,870 of record NW_003805239.1, on the reverse strand, counting down.
AAGTATTCCGAGACGCCCGTTTGTCCCTCAACATCAAAGGATCCGCGAGGATCACACCAAACAGATGAGCCAAAGCGTGCGCTATCGCAGAGAGTCATTTTCTGACCTAAACGTTCCATTTTTACGTTTCTTGTCGTCCACTTCAGTACGACGCCGTCGGCTGCGTTAATGTAAATGCGTGGTAAGCTTATAATGAACTCAAGAGACTTCGGGAGCGGACCCGGAGACGAATACCTGATTCGGAGGAATCGTTTTCTTTCATATAAACTTTTCCCGGATGGTGCCGAACTCAGTTTTCCCCTATGGGGAAATAAATCGACCAAATTTCTTCCTTTTTCTTTTCTCGAAAACGGTGAGATTCAGAGAAGAAGACGCGATGGATGACCCACCTTCGTTTGTCCGAATCCTTAAGTCCCGTTGCGTGTCTCAGAGCGTTACTCCGGGACTTTTCCCCTACGGGGAAGTTTCTCTCTGAAGGTTTGGAATCGGAAAATGTAATGTAAAGGGGAGCCGGAGCTTCCAGGAAAGATTCGCTGCAGTTCCCGAAGGATTCGCGTGAATATACAGCGTCGATAAAAGGATACGTGTTAGCCGTCGATAAACTTCACGGAATATAAGCCATTTAACAGCGAAAGGTCGTTGCGCTGAATTTTCGAAAATTTGAATTACGCGCGCTTCAGCACTCGCTGACGGAGCATACATCCGCCATATTGAATCCTACCCTATGGCACAGTCTTAAGAGCGCCCCCTGGTGATTGACGGTGGACCAATCAGAAGCGTTGTACATGAGATTGTCTCATATCGCGTGACTGATATAATGGTTGTGTCAGGCATGTTTGATATGAAGAAACCCTTATAATGGTCTTTGAGGCATGTTTGATATAAAGAAAGCCTTACAATGGTCTTTGAGGCATGATTGATTCAACGATGCCCTTATAAGGGTTTTGCTAGGCATGTTTGATGTGAAGAAACCCTTATAATGGTCTTTGAGGCATGTTTGATATAAAGAAACCCTTGTGATGGTTTTGAGGCATGATTGATTCAACGATGCCCTTATAAGGGCTTTGCTGGGCATGTTTCATATAAAGAAACCCTCATAATGGTTTTTGAGGCATGTTTGATTCGACGATGCCCTTATAAGGGTTTGCTAGGCATGATTGATTCAACGATGCCCTTATAAGGGTTTGCTAGGCATGTTTGATTTGACGATGCCCTTATAAGGGTTTTGCTAGGCATGTTTGATATTAAGAAACCCCCTATAATGGTTTTTGAGGCATGATTGATTCAACGATGCCCTTGTAAGGGTCTGCTAGGCATGTTTGATTCGACGATGCCCTTATAAGGGTTTTGCCAGGCATGTTTGATATTGTAAGAACGCCGCAGATCAATTACGAGAATGATCTCTTTGTTTTTGCTACCATTTTTCGCTCTGATTTTAATTCTAGCGATGGTGTTTGGTTTGATAGTGATGCTGTGGATAGAATAAAATTTTTCTTTAGTGAAATTCTCGTCGTCAATTTCTTGATCGTCTTTTCCGGCGTTTTCCGGGTGTGTGTCATTTAGTGTTTCATCCGGACAGTCTAGATTTTTAGGAGTGGGATCGAATTTACCATCGTAATGTTGTCTCTTTAGAGCTAGCGTGTTTCCATCTAAGCATATAGTTGCCCCGTAGGTTCTCAAGAAATCTTCTCCTAACATTAGGTCTTCTGACAGGTTGTCAATTATGACGAACTCATAGGGGACAAAATTCTGACATTCATTTAGACGGATCATGAGTACGCACGAGCCCTTGGAGATAATCGCCGACCCGTCAGCGGACGTAATGCTAAGGTTTTTGGACGGACGAAACGTAACATGGTGACTTGCCAGGAACGTTGTACGAACCGCTGAAATGTCGGCCCCCATGTCTGCCAGGGCGATTGTCTTTCCGTGCTTGCTGACTTCGACGATTATTTTGTTCCTCCGGAGCGTCGCTGCGCCCTCGAGCCCCGGATTGGGCTCCGAGAGCAGCCTCGCTAGTTTCCCGAACGGGTCTTGGAGTTCAGGGATTGGTTTTGGTCAGCAGAGCTCACAGGTTTCACTGCTGGGTAGCCACGTTGTTGTTTCAAGCAGTACTTGATTATGTGTCCTTCGAGGTTGCACCAGTTGCACAACGGTATTCCATCAGGAGTTCTTCTGTTGCCGGAGAAGAAGGGTCCACTTGTTATTCTTTGGGCGTGTTGAACGTAGATCGGGGTCTTCCTTCCCGGTGATCCGGTATTCGGTGGGTTGACAGATCGCGTCGGATCGGAAGGCCGGAATTGGCCAACGGAATATCCACGCTCAGAGGAGCGGGAGCGCGAAGTTCCGGATCGGTTGACCGCGTTGATGGCCGATGTATCTGTGTCCCTCTGATTGACGAAGGGAATCGTGCGATCGAGGTATGACATGTGAGCTCTGAGTTCGGCAATCGTTTTTGGTGCCTTGCTCACCAGTGTCATAGCCTGATCTCGTGGAAACGTCTGGATCACTTTCCGAATTGTCTCGTCTTCACTGAGTCTGGAGTCGAGTTTTCTGCACAGCTTGAGGACGGACTCGAGATGTCCGGTAAATGATGTGCCTCTCTCGTAGATTAATCTCTTCAGTTTCTCACGTGCTTCTTCGCTGATTTTCGTTGTATCAGCGAAGCGGTAACAGAAATTCGTTTCGAGCCTTTCCCACTGGTCGACCTGATCATCTTCATTGTCGAACCAATCGAGGGCTTCTCCAACAAGGCAGAAGGGAGCGTTCGCGAGCATTTGGGTTTCGGTGTGCCCGTTGAAGCTCGCCACGCGTTTGAACTCGCGCAGCCAATCTGACCTGCCATTGAATTTCGGAGGTTCCTTCTGTGTTTGCACGACTAACGATTGCATGCGTTGAGAGATTATTGTTGGAGTAGGATCCACCGACGGTGCGAGTTCGGGCGGTGAGCATGCTACCCCTAGGTCGACGTTGATTGCTGCCGCAGTCATCTCTTGGCTTCCTTGCTTGGGTCGCACGGAGAACGTTACTCCGTTGGTCTCTTCACCAGGATCATCAACTTGTTGGCCGGTGGTTCTCTTCGCAGCGCTAGCCGCGCGTGTGCACGGAGGCGAATGTTGTACCGGCGGCGCCATGACTTGCTCGTTTCGCTTATTCACTACACTGCGTTGGGATGTTGATGTAGAGCATGGTTGGGGAACGATCCACAAATCTCCACCAAGATGTAAGAACGCCGCAGATCAATTACACGTGGGCCACAAGAAGTTTCCGTCCCTTTATTCCACACTCGATGCCTTACCGGCAGTACGAGCGTCTCGAACAGAACTGCCTGCGAGAGCCCGACGTTACAAGTTTCTCTGTTCCTCCTCTCTCCGTTCATCTCTCGAAGCGCGCTATTCAAGCGTATCGATTGATTCTTGATGAATATTGTCCGTTTCACCTTCGGCTCTAGATACTGAAGACCTCAGTCTGTAACGGTCACTGACCGGTCACCACTTAACCCGTTCACAGTGTTTTCAGCATGACCCATATTCGGATGCTCTTCTGTGTTCAACCCTTTCCTGTGACTCGCTATATATAAGGACAATAAACCTCAGCCAGCTAAGGGGGAGCCCAAGACTGACTCTAGTATTCCGTGTGATCATTCTAGCCGAGGTATCAACGAGATACGTATATCTCTTCACCGTTATCAGCACGAGTTGCTCAGAAAGATAAGTGATACCGTGAACCGAAGTGAAGTGTCCATCCACAATGTCCAATCCTTCGACTTCGAGAGAAAACCCCCTCTACGGCTACGTCCAAGTTGGCGAGGACGACGACGGCGGAAACACCCCGGTATGCGACAAAGACGAACCAACCTCATGCGGTCCACGACCCAGAGTGGTTAGCAGCATTATCCTGGCTGCTGACGGGAAGAACTACATCGCCTGGAAGACCATCATCCCATCGGTTCTCGACGGCGAACCGTTTGCCTGGGATGTCACCCGAGGACGCCTCAACCCACCGGATCCAGAGAAAGCAAAGACGAAGGAAGGCAAGAAATAGAAACAGGAATTCACCATCGGAAATCGAGCCGCACGATACATCCTGATCAACTCGATCCACCCCGACCTGGCTGTGACGTTGTTCTTGGACAACGCAGAAGACATTGGAGCCCAGGAGATTTGGAGAAGAATCCGGATCAGATTCCAACAATCAGACGGCACCAAGAAGAACCTGTCCGTCGCCAAATTCCTGCGCTACAGATACCAGCCCGGATCGACTGTGTCAGAGAATCTCCTAAACTACAAGAAGATCGTTTATGAGATGAACCAGTCAGGATTCGCGCTCGATGATGACCTGGCCACTTCCCGTCTGCTTGAATCTCTGCCAGCGTCCTGGGAACCCTTCAGGCAAGCTTGGAGTGCCCGTACCGACAAGGATAAACAACTGGATATCCTGACGGCTTCCATCCAAGCTGAGGCGTTGGCCGAGCTTGAACGGAGCTTCGCTGAGAACACCATTGTCGATCGAGATTTGAATATGTACTGACTGAATCTAAATCGATCGACTCGCGCGGAATAGGCACCACTGCTCGCGCTCTCATGAAACGAGAGCTGTTTAGGTTGACCCTCCAGAACTCTTCTCGAAGACTCCAAAGAGCCGACAAGAGTATCAATAACATTAGCTACATTCTCAGGTTTCAAGTAAAGCCACTGATCAACCCCATTTTATCAAATACCTTGATAACACGTGAGAATCTGGAGTAAATTGAATTACGATAGCTCCTGTAGGTTACCCGAAATCAATGTGCGTTTATTTTTTTTGGGGATGCATCAATTGTTGAAGCAGGTGTATATTTTAGATTGGGCACAAGCCCCAATCATCGTCCCCACTCGGTAATCTTGGGGCGTACACAACGCCTCCTCCGGAGCAGGCTCGTCTGAGCGCGAGATAACGCAGGCTCCCGCAGCCTTGGAGCTGCAGATTCGCACTCCATCGCCCCGAACACATGAGTAGGAGCTCAACTCCAGCATGACGTCTTGAGACCGCATTACAGGGTAAACGGTTCGGTCCGGTTCCCAAAGGCCTGTATCAATCAAGACATATTATGAGAGCAAAAAAAAAACGGGACATCATTATGGCGATGTAACCCAGTCATCCCGGATACACAGATAAACGACTCAACGTCTCAAAAATCGAGACTTCAAGATTACCTTTCAACATGCCCATGATCAGAGCAAGGAGCAGTAGTACCATCAATAGGTACTTCAGCAACGCCCACAGCCGGCTTCCAAGGATCACGCCCAACAAGTGGGATAAATGGGACGCCGAGCTGTGCTCACTACTCCTTGAGGAGGTTCCACGTTCCTCATCACACGCAGGTGCGGTGGGGGTTTCAACACAGACCATTCCAACGGCTGCGCTTAGATGGGACTTCACAGATTGAAGGGCAGAACTTGAGCTCTTAGACATCTCCTTCTTGGAGACTTTGCGCTTCGAGATCGAAGACATCGGAAATGATGAATGAGCTAACGGTGACAAACACCCCTCTTTAATAGGCAAACCCCGAGAGGGTAAATTAGAGAGTAAGAAGCGACAAAGAAGCGACAGAAATTATCGCTAATTTTCGATCTCGAAGTCGTTGCCGAACGACTGACATATCTCATGACAAGTTTGACAAAAATATGGTAAGCTCAGATTCTGAGCAAGTGACATCGAGGTGCAAATCGTCTCCAGATATCAGGAAATAGTAGCAATCAGAGCGTCTCTACTGTGCCTCAAATGTCCCTTATCTCAAGCGCTCGACAAATCTGTCGAATCTACGAGTCTCTGACTCGAGTCTGGCTGACTCGTCGGAAATAACTCAAAATTCTCATCGCATGCGAAAC
>NW_003805238.1:178321-193061 GCF_000255335.2 Galendromus occidentalis | reverse complement strand
ACGCGCGTACGGACTCGTCTCAGCAATCAACCGACTTAAGTGCTGCGTTAGAGAGAGATCACATTTGGAGTTTTGAGGTTGCCGGAGTCTCTGAGCTGCAGCTTCCGCAGTATCTAGTATGTAAAGCTGACCGTAAAGCCTTGGAGCCTCGTCTCCTGGATGGAGAGGCCCGATATTATTATGATATATTTGGCCATGTATACGGAAACAATATGGACCGATACCCTTTGGGACTTCAATTTGAGCGCCCATGGAAGCCATAGCGAGCGAGGAATTGTAGTTCCTGATCGAATCGTGGAAGTTTTTCTGTAGACGTCCGTGTGCAGAATCCTGCGAAGGTTTTCGTTCATCGACTCACCTTAGACAACTTTCACTTTGTCCGCGCTCGGATAGGGTAGTAACATCGAAGCCGTCAGAGAGACCGGTTTCGCTTCGTGCGCGAGACGTAGATCTGAGCTTTGCCTGCCGTGCAGCTTGAGCTTCTAGTCGTTGTGAACGCTGCGCCGATGTCTCTTTGGATCTCCGCAGTGCCCGGCTCGAAGATCGTCGACGGGTCATCTCCTCTTGAGGTTCATAATCAGCGTCAGAATTTCCCCCCTCTTAGTGAGCCGTGTGTATGAGGTTTCCTCGGTTCTTCTCTTCGGACATTTGCGTGGAGGATCAGGAGTTTGGAGAGTTGACGTGCCCTCATCATGAAGCAGAGAACCCGAAACATGTTCGGCAATCTGAGTAGCAGCCTTAGTTGCCGATCTCGTGCGTTTGGCAACTGGGTCCATCGGGAGAAGATGGTTCGTATTCAACGTTGCGCAGGAGCGCTCTACAGACGTATATCATACAACAGCAATTCTTCAATGAGCAGGCTTCATTGTCATGAGTGTCATGAGTAATGAGATAGGGATGTTGTCAGTAAAAGTCATCGACATGAGGATATGATATGCAATGCGAGTGGATATCGAAGAACGAAATCTGATCGGCGGGATAATATCTGGCTTTTCGCAGCACATCTCCGCATGAGAGATGAGAGATTAGAGGTGAGCGATCCGAGACCGCATTACGAAGCTACGCGGTCAAGTATGTCCGTCATTCGAAGCCTGTGGAATACTCCTTAGAAGGCGGAAACGCGCGGCAAATGTGACCTCCCCATCAGTGTGTATCGGGGAATCTGTCGCTTTCCTTTCGGAGGGATCAGTGAGAAAAAAGGCGGACAAACTGCGCAAGCTAAGCGCTTTATTAGAGGTGTATGGATGGATGATACTATAAATATACAGACGCTGAGACAGGCTGGACTATCACATCGGTAACTTCTCTATGATTCCCGGATCAGGAAGGAATGATTTACCTTGCAGTAGCTTTCTTCGGACTTATTCGACATCAGAACGTAGCAGATAGAGTCACAGTTTCCGGACGCTCCGCGAGAATGAGGAATATTTGGGAGAAAAGGTCAGGGGCCAAGCTAAAAGTCCCATCAACGTAAATCTTAGAGACTTCCCCAATCCAAGAGGCCGTGCTCGACCTTCCGAAGATCAGAATTCTCTCGGGATCGTCCGGTCCAGAGTCGCCGAGCAGGAATTCGTGAGTGAGTTTGGCTCTATTGCGTTGCGAAACTACGTTCGATGCCATTTTCCGTGAGCTTCGCCAGCTTGTTCGAGAGGTCTGAATTTGTCGAACGCAATTTTCTTTGCGTGACTCCATTCATTCGACTCTGAATGAACCTTTCTTTAAAAGTCCAGCTTTGTCGAGAGAAACGATTCTTCGAGATTCGGTTTATCGACCGTTGATATGACCGTTGACCGTTGTTGACCGTTGCTGTCCGTTGCGTGGGATCGCTCACACTTACCAGATGAATCCGTAATTCTCGATTATTACTCATGACCGCATTCACCGTCGTATCAAAAGAATAAAAATCTTCATTGCTCGCTAATAGTGTTTTTCCTACCATTCATCTCATCGACTCATTCTACATAGACCTCATTTGACCTGAGGTTTTAGAGATGCTGACTTCGTTCGGGAGCTCTCAACCTCTTGAACAAACGCAATTGTCGCCAGGGCCCAGTGGTCGCCGGGGCCCAGTTGTCGCCGGGCCAGTTGTCGCCGGAGCCCAGTTGTCGCCGGAGCCCACTTGTCGCTGGGGCCCACTTGACGTGTACCGAATTGTACGAACCGTCGAGTTCTGTAAAGAGTTCCGTGTCTGGCAGGTCGCGAGGCGGGGACGCTTTCCGTTTCTTCGCGACTTTCATTCTCAAGACTCGTCTAGGTTGATTCAGAACTTCGAATTCTCTTGTTTCAAAATCTACGCTACATGATAGACTGCTGGAATCTCAACATTTCCGGGGCCCGAGTGGGGAAAATGACACCGTGTAAATGAGTTTTCGAGTGGGACGGAAGAACAACATAAACATAAGCCGCTTGTCGGAAATCCAGAAGTCCGGTTCGCTCGTAGGTGAAGATTGAGCCTGTAGGTACATAATACTTTCTTCCGAGGAGGACGTCGATGCAGAAGCTTCATCCATGACTAGGACTGGATATGTTGTTACACTCGTCTCTCCACGGGAAAACGCGACTATTTCGGATGCCACGCTCAATGCAGCCTTTCGGCTCACAAAGACTACGATTCAATTCGACGTGAACAAAGTGCTTCTGGTTTCTGCTATCATACGGAGGACGGCAATGGACTCATCCCTTGTCCAATAAGCCCGTAGGCCTATCCTTCCACTTTGGTAGAGCTTTCTGCGGGGAGCTCATCAGTCTTCTACTCAGCTTCTGAAGGTTCCACAAATCTTGGACGAATTCGAGAATCCGGCTCCTCATATTAACCTGAAAAAACTCATTAATAGCCCGGAAGCTTATAGTATTTTTCTTTTTCGAATGATTCCTGGGGAAACAATCATTCCGGTCCGAATGTCAGCAAAAAAAGCCAAGGCTAGTAGCGCCTACGACACTACCGTGTTATAGGACGTGAAAACGTCTTCTGTCTCTCTCTGCTCTAGATATTATTATCTATCCCTTTGGATTATCTAATCTACATATCATTATTGGAGTGGCATCAATGCATGCACTTTAATCCATTCATCGGTGATTTCACTTGATATCTCACCAGTTAGGCTTTCACGGTAGACTTTTTCACGAAGCCGCTCAGATAAGAGGATTTATGGATAATGCTTTTTTTCCAAATTGTAGTTGAAAGAGTGATCGTCGTCCAATGATCGCGGTAAAGTCTGTACCATCGTGTTGACATCAACTGGGACATTAATGACTTGACCGACAATATCGTGACAACCGTCTTGACGCAAACGGCGTATTTGCATGTAAGGAATTCTTGGGGAGACAAGTCGCTCGCTTATGGGGTCTAGCTCAGGCTAGCCCGATGGCTTGGGTGGATACCTATAGCCATTCGTCATGCACATCGGCGGTACTTCATCGCGCCGAGATGTGCTGTAACATGAGGAATAGAGCCGAAATCGCAAGGTATTGTCCTCCGGGAATGGTGGGGGAGTCGCCATCGAGGAGGTCACCGTTTTCAGATCACGGAGGAACCAGGGGCGATCACAGACGTCGCATATATGGTCAAATTCATTCTCTATAAAGATTTGCTTGAAACGGCCAGTCACTCGAGACCATCCAATTTCGTACTCTGCACCTCGTGTGAAATCAGTGACCTCGACGAGGTCCGTCTCTTATACCTCTGGATCGAATGACATTACGTTACTTTCTGGCTTTCGCCTCTGACTCGACATGATCCGTCCCCGTATGACTCGATTCTGGTGCGTAACGTAGCCGCGCCCGACATGACGCGAATCCCTCTGAGGAGGTTCGGGGTTTCTTTCGAGAAGACTCCCCCCTTTCTGCGCGACGCTTCCGTTGCTGTCAACTACGAGTCTTCGGCCTCATGATGGGCATTCGATCGACATCTTTATTCGTAATCGCTCGAAATCGTACTTAGGTGTGGAAATTCCGCCCTGATCCCCATATCCTCACCCGTTAAAACGCTTCTGCAGCCCTAATATTTTAGTAAAAGCCTGAGCATCAGGCTTGGGCGAAAACCCGGGCTCCGATTGTGAGGACAGAAGCGGTAGGAACAGAGAGTCCGTCAGTGATCGCGAGTGTTCGGAGGCCCGAACAGGACTATGAAATGAGAACAAAGTCTATTCGGTGGAGAATGGATACAGAACGAGGAAGGGATGTACCAGAAAAGCCAGGCTCCCTCGTAAGGCGTACCCGTAGGCTCAGGACGCTACTCACCAGTCCGAAGACGAGAACATTGATATTGGCGGTCTGGTAGAGTGCCACTAGGGCGGGACTAGCTTGAAGCTTGAGCATCTTGAGAGATCTTCCGACTGAGTGAGATGCACCTCGATAGGAAGTGCGAGCGAGGCTCACGATGGGAACGTTTCTGGATCCGAGAGGGATGTACTCCCTATCTAAACAGTGCTGTAAAGCACCCTCTACTATGCTGTAAACGCTCAACGATGATTGCACGGCACCCGTCGCCGTTGAGTCGTGGACGCCGTGACGTCATTATTGATCGCATTTGATTAGCCTATAGGATTTCGTTAGCTGCTCCCGGTCTGATTCAGGCGCCCAAGATATCCAGAGCAGATGCTCGATCTTCACAATAAGCTGATTGCTGTACACTTTTGCGGTAGGAACCGTACTGAATAGTCGCTGAGTGAGCCCACATTCACGAAACGAATTCGTTCTTAGTTTCATCTACGGACACATCATTCTTCACCATGGAGGGCCGAACCTTTTTCCCTCGCGGAAGAATCAGCAACACCACGAGGGCGGTCGCCGAGAAAAGAGCGATTGCGAAGTTCACATAAACGAACGCAATCGGCCTGTCGTCGATGAAGGGACCCACCAGTATAGGGGGCACCATACCCCCAATACAAACGCACATCATGATCAACGCTGAATGGCTCTGATTGAGATGAACGTACTGGAGCACGTGAGTCAACGCCGACGGGAACATCGGGGACACTCCAAAACCAACGATCGCGGTACAAATCCAAACCACTTGCGAAGCCGAGTCGACCAGGAGGCACAGGACGCCGGTCGCCAGGAACACGAGCAAGTGACAAGTCACTAGCATACTTCGAGGACTCATTTTCAAAGAGACGATCGTTGCGATAACCCGACTCGACGTGAAGAAGATCCAGAAAGCCGCCGAGATGTAGACACTGTTGGATTTGCTGAAGTCGAGGTGTTGAACGACGAACAGCGCCAGCATGGAAACGTAAGTCTGCTCTTGACTCACGATGGTCAAGACGTATAGGCAGAAGGTCGCGATCATCAGCAATTGCCACTGTCGAGAGCAAGTGGAATCGTTGGCGTCGCTGTCGCTGACACCGATGTTCGATTTGTCCATTAAGAAAGAGGCGATGAAGAGAGCCGCGATACCGGCGAAAACTCCTCCGATAATGAGGTAGGGTACGAAGACTTTGGTTTCTCCCACCATGGATGGTACGGCCATATCGGAGAGCTCACTCAAGGTGACATTGACGCTGTAATAATGAGCAAACATCAGAGATCCTCACAGAGGAGACAATATCAAGATCATCATTGAACACCGTGAATTTCACGAAGCCATGTCATGAGGCAATTTGATAGCATAGCCATTTTATGGCACTCACGGGATTTCGACGGTCGTCAGGAAAGGTGCCGCCAAGAAAGGCGCAACGACGCCCCCGAAACCGAAGCAAAAATTGAGGAACTGGAAGATGGGACCACTCCTCTCCTTCCATATAGCGAAAATCCAGAAGTTTATCGCCGACTCAACAAGTCCTATGCCGCCCCCGACGAAGAAAGTGAAAATGTGGCAAGTGGTCAGACTTCCCAATAGGGGAGTCAATCCCAATCCGATCGCTAGCACAATCAGAGACACTATCATGACGAGTTGCATGTTGAAGTAATGGTAGATTGTTCCGCCTGAAACGTAAATTCGCGTCAGCCCATCGAGATTACCGCGAGTCGCTCTGTACATACATATGTAGCTCAAATCAAGAGCAGAAACCTCACAGACCTAAGAGGCAGAATGCGATTGATCCGAGTCCCCGGCTGGTGATGATGAAGGAAACGGTTTTCGAGGAAGTGGAGTACACATGCCCGAGATCGATGAGCGTTGCTCCAGTCAAACCAAAGATGCATCCCTGGGGAAGAAAGACGGAGCATGAAGTTCTCGCCCTTGCAAACTCCTAGCCAAGGTTTCTACCGCTCCATAGGAGCGACTGAAATCTCGCACTGATGCTCTCGTTCTTTCCGGAGGTTTAGTTTCTCGCCGGGTATCTTACAACTCACCAGCCCGAATACTAGCAGATTCAGGTTCACGGTTTGAAAGATCGCCACGAGAGCTGGGCTCGCTCGAAGTTTGAGCATCTTGAACTGCGGCTCGCAAAGATGTCAAGTTCGAGCTGAGCTCACGACGACGGAGTGTCTGACTCCGAATCGAATGGACTAAATATATATAAGCAGCTGTAAAACCCTTCTCCCAGCTGTAAACGCCATACTGATTGCATGGGCATGATACCTCCATGAGCGTCGAATGTACCTCTTTAGTCATGAAATCTCCCAGGAAACGCAAAGATGGAACGCTCGGAATCGCGATATCTGCATTTGGTATCTGCCGGGAATAGTAGCCTGACAAGATGCCACTAGACTGCCGAAATGTTTCCCGGTCCCAGCGACTGAGGCATCTTGTGGTGAAGAACATCTTCTATCTATATGGTTTGGCGACGCGCGCATCCTTTATGATCTGGAGCCAATCTTCAATGCAGGATATCTTCTCCACCTTTAATCGTTTCTTCTCAATCTGCGCAAAGGCAGCGTCGATAGGCAAGAAAGAATGCCCTGGGATCGGAAAGGTTATCAAAATTTTCTCGAAACGACCCATGGCACACAAACTATCCAGGTGCACGAACAAGAAATGGTTCTTGTTTTGACTAAAACAGTTGTCACGGAAGATGTGCAACTTTTGGTACTCAGAGGAGGTGTGGGTCTGGAGGTAGTGGTCGAGCATCGTTTTTAACTCGTTCGGCCCTTTACCTGCGAAATGCTCGCTGTAGAGGTACATCGAAGCGTCCTGCGTCTGTACATTGATTACCCCAAAGTTGTGGAGCCACAATCGACGTTTATAGAATTTCGGGCCGGCAATTGTCACCGGGAGTGGCAAGTTCTTTTCAAAGTCCATGCAGATGGCAAGGGTGCTCGGGTCCAATGTCCCTTTGTAGCTCGCAAGAGCATCATAGAAACATTGTGCATCGGTGAATATCTTTTTCGCTCTCCAGCTCTTGTATGACCGAGGTGTCATTTTTCCTTCTGGCCGCAGCTAAGCTAACGTGCAGCTTTTCGCAGCGTTCGCAGATATCACTGCGCACCGATCCGAAGTAGACTTTGCAGTTCTCGACCACTACCTTCCGGAAATTGTTGTAACTCAAGAATTCCTCGGAGAACTTCTCACGAGAACATCCGATGGAGTTTCGCCATGATGAGGTCAGGATTCAAGTATTTGCGAACTTGTTGATTTCGCCTTGAATAGTGATTCTCCCGACTGGGCAGAGCGGTCACCCGATCAACGATCTTCTGAATCAATACCGGAGAGTTTCGGTGTGGTCGATTGAAATGTTTACCCCTCATATCCTCGACCAATCCCCGCCGTCCTTCGGCGCTCGTAACTTAGGCTCGAAGTTTCGACCGTTTGATATCAAGCACGGCGAGGAAGGCTCGTTGGCAAATCTCGTACCTCAATCCATCGGCTTCAACCTCGTATTGAAAGACGCTGCGTTGGCAGCTGTCTCCCTTACCACTTCTTCTTTTGGCTTCTTTGGGTTTACCTGCTCCTCGCAGAAAGACGGTTTGTTCCCCGGTTGAAAGCGAACGGTAGTACGCGTGGATCATTTCACGCGCCTTCCTTGGTAGACGAGCTACGCAATGGCACCGGCAGTCGCCGAAGTCTCTGGGCCCGTTCTCACCTGCACGTACTTTCCTTTCGAGCTTGGCCATTGAAGAGGACTTTCTGCCACGAGACGCCATTTCATGATGAAGGAGACAAACTTCTTTCTCGATCCGGAAGAAGAGAAAGCACCCGGCGACGGAGAAAAATGGCGAGAAAAACAAAGAAGACAACGAAAACAACATAAAGAACAGGATCATAGGGGATAGGAGCATAGATGAGAGAAATATGGAGAATGCTTACCTAAGTGAATAACTAATAATAAGCGCGGAAGAAGGCATTAGCTCTGCATTGGATGATGTGTCCGATGCTCGAGGTGTGGAACGCAGCACCTCACGACGAGAAACGCGACACCTCGTTTATAATGTCGGAGGCACATTTTGATTTCCGCCAACATTCGTCGGTTTGTCTCATAAAATTCAGGAGGACAGCACATTCCGGACATAATGAAACGCTGAGTGTGGGGCTTCAAGTGAAAGCGATGTGATATACTATGATTGGCTAAGAGAAGCGGCCATATCCGTTCTTATCGAGCAGACTTTCCATCTATTCCCCGTCTGCGCACTACCGGATTATTGGAGATTGGTGGATTCTGCATGCCCTCCGCCCTCCGGCGAAGCCTGGTCCGCCGGCCGTGACTTCATCGTGACATGAGTCGGGAAGGGGGGGGGGGAAGATATCATCCCACAATACGAGCTTCACTTCTCTATCCTCAAGTTACAGATCGAGGAAATGCAATGCAAAGTCATCAACCACTCAAGGACACAGAGGCTCCGCCTCGTGTCGACACGAGCTCAGGAATGCGGATCCCCAGGAGGGGCCGCGACCCGTTCGGAAGTGCTATTGCGTAGCTCAATAATTCTCGACTGAGAAAATCCCTCGGCCGGACGGCGTTGGTCGAGAGTGTGATATTAGTATAGGAGTCGTTCGACGACTGTCCCAGAAGCAGAAGCCAATAAGAGTCGATTTGCAGGTGAGCGGCAGAATTACTTTATAACTCACAAATATATTTACAAAATTGAAAACCTAACGATTTTTTTACACTGGATAACTTTGCGGGATGAGAAACATATTTGCTGAGAATGTTCCGATTCACAGTGAATCAAGACCCCCGATACCCCCCGATTGGAAAATGTACTGCGGAACTGTCTGCTCTGTGAGCAGGGCTCATGCGGCGGAGTTTTTCCTCATTCCATGAATGAAAGCCTATTTCTTCATCATAGAGGGTCTCATGCTCCTGCCTCGTGGGAGGACGAGCAGACCTATGAGAGCGATCCCCGAAAAGACCGCAATGATGGAGTTGACGTAGACGAACGCGATGGGTCTATCATCAATGAAGGGACCCACCAATATGGGGGGCAACATACCTCCCACGCAAACGCACATCATGATGAACGATGAATAGCTCTGATTGATATGGACGTACTGAAGCACGTGAGTAAGCGCCGAAGGAAACATCGGAGACACTCCGGTTCCAACGATCGCGGTGCAGATCCAAACCACTTCCGTAGCTGAATCGACGAAGAGGCACAACGCGCCCGTTGCGAGAACTACCAGGAGGTGGCAAATGATCAGCATGCTCCGAGGTCGCATTCTGAACGATACGACCGTTGCGACCACACGAGTCGACGTGAAGAAGATCCAGAAAGCAGCTGAGACGTAAACGCTGTCGGGCTTGCTGAACTTTAGGTGGCGGACAACGAACAGCGCCAGCATAGAAATGTACGTCTGCTCTTGACCTACGATGGTCAGGACGTAGAAGCTGAAGGTTCCCACCATGAGCAGCTGCCAGCGCCGAGAGCAACAGGAATCATTGGCGTCGGTTTCGCTCACACAGATGTTCGATCCGTCCATGAGGTAAGAAGCGATGCAGAGAACCGCAGCAACGGCGAAGACCGCACCGATTATCAGGTAGGGCACGAAGACGCGCGTCTCTGCGTCGAGTGGGAGGATCTCTGCATTGGACGAGTTGGTCAGCGTCACATTGACTCTGGAATGGAATTTGATTCTTCAAATCGATCCTCCGAACGGAAAAACGGCGATGCGGAAACGAACCCCGACTCTGATACTCACGAGCTTTTGACCGAGTCGAGGAAGGGTTCTGCCACGAATGGTGCAATGACACCTCCTACTCCGAAGCAGAAATTTGTGAACTGGAAAACAGGTCCACTCTTCTCTTTCCATATCGCGAATATCCAAAAGTTCATCGCGGTCTCGATGAGGCCCACGCCACCCCCCACGAAGAAGGTCGAAATGTGACAGAGACTCAGTTTGCCCCACAGGGGAGTCATTCCCATCCCGATCGCCATCGCCAGCGCCGACAGAATAGCCACGTGCTGCATGTTGAAATGCCTGAAGATTGCTCCACCTGAAAGAAGCCACTGAGTCAGTCAGTGGAATTCGCTTCTTGCGGGAACCGCAAGTCTTGGATCGATTCGCACTCCGCGACAGACTTACCCAAGAGACAGAAAACGATGGAGCCGATCCCCCGTGTGGTGATGATGAGCGCTACGTTCCTCGGGGGCGTGTTGTAGACCTCGCCCAGATCGATGAGAGTCGCCCCAGTCAAGCCGAAAATGCATCCCTGGAATTTCCAGAGGAATACTGAGATCACGCAACCTCCGAACAGGACTATGAAATGAGGAACACTCGTAGGTTAAGGACGCTACTCACCAGTCCGAAGACGAGAATATTGATATTGGCGGTCTGGAAGAGTGCCACCAGGGCGGGACTAGCTTGCAGCTTGAGCATTCTGAGAGATCTTCTGACTGAGTGAGATTCACCTCGATAGGGAGTGCGAGCGAGGCTCAAGACGAGAACGTTCCTGGATCCAACAGAGATGTACTCCCTATTTATACAGTGTTGTAAAGCACCCTCTACTCTGCTGTAAACGCTCATCGATGATTGCACGGCACCCGTCGCCGTTGAGTCGTGGACGCCGTGACGTCGTTGACAGCTTCAATCAGCTGACACGTGCGCGGATTTTCAGAGATGATACAGCCTCAGTCAAGAATCTATGCACGAGTTAATTTCTGTACTTCTGCTGGCTTATACAATTGATACTTTGAGCACTACGACGTCGTTCGGTAGGCTTCCCGGAGCTATTCCGACTCAATGCGTAGCTCCCGATAGCCGGCACCTGTCGTAAAACCGCCTCAAACCGAAATCAACCGGTTCATATCTCACTCTGACGATTTATATGTACCACCCCGCAAGTCGACCTCTTCCATCTTTCCGTGGAGTCGGCGCGCCGGCCGGTTGGCGAAATCGGGGTGTCTCCTTGAGGAAAGCATCACTCCCGCCCCAGATGTTTTACAGCTTCTGTATAGGTTGCCGCTATTGATAGCCGTAAAACTATTGTCACTTCCACGATTATCCTCGCGATTGACAGCTTTATTACCGACCACGAATATCTCGGTTTGTGGATTGGGATTGAAGACAACAGTGATAGGTCAATGATTGAAATCGTCATCGTAGAGTGCTGCTGAGTCGCTCCAGGCGCTCCGACATCGTCAGTGGAGCCGACGCAGAAGGGTCAGATTCCCGAAATATGTACTTCTGTTATCGATCGATTCCTTCAGCGCCTCAGGTATCGATGATATCATAGCATGAAGCTATGTAGAATTCAAAACAAAGATCTTCATTCGCATGCGCTGGATGATGAGAACGCTCACGCGGTGCGATTATGACATCATTTTGCGAATTTTCAGGCTCTTCACATGCTGCTCGCAGAGCTTTCCCAGGGTCTCCATGGCCGGGACAGCGAGGCGTCGGTGCCGGACGCAGACTGTCATCTCTACTGATCACTATCATCCGATACTGTGAAGCGACTCGTCGGTTTGGGAGAGTGGAAATTTGTCCACGAACCTTTTAGGACAGGTTTGCTGTTATAAAACCGATAGAGATCGGAAATACAACACAATGACCGCGGTAAAAGCACACATCGTCGCCATCCATAACCACTCGCCGGAATCGCGCGGCGCCGTACATCCGTCTGAGAGGTGCACGACTAGAGTACGCGGAAGCTCTGTTCTTTTTCCTTGCCGTCGATCCCCTAGAAAGCCGTTTACCCGTCGAATCCGTTTCTTCTTCCCCGAAATCCGCTTCGAGCATCCGTTTGAGACTCGGGCTTTCAAATCTATCCACCTACCTGCATACCTGTGGTCAGTACGCTGCCGCTAGCAACCGCTACTGCCGCAAATCGCTCGAAGCCTCCCTGAGAAGGTTTCAAAACCAAGGAAGCAGAATACGAAGGGAGGTTTTCCAAGAGATTCTCGCGGGGTGGAATACCGTAGATGATTCTTTTAAGCCATTTCTCGAGCCTCGCTCCGAAACGGCCCGTCATCGATCTCTGCAGCTTTCGCATTTTCTCTCCGCGATTGACGCGCGGCTCGCCACCACTGACTGAGTGAAAATAGAATCTGCCTGAGCGGCTGATTTACCAATTTAGTCGACGCTTCATTGAAGCCGCGGCGTTCGCTTGCTATTGGGCAGCTCTCACTCCCAATGGCAGCGACGATTGCTTCCTCGGAAACCCTTCAGCACGATCTGTAGCCGGAATATGAGAGCATAACTAATCGAGAAGCTCCCGGAAGGGAATCCGTCCGCAAGTTACATGCCCGAAATGCCTCAACTTAGGCTGCACGGTAAAGGCCGTAGTCTTCGTCCCACAAGGGTGCTTCTCGCATTTGGCTTATGGCTCGGACACCGTTCATCGATGTTCGAAGGTGCTTCGAATTTGCGTCGCATTAATTCGTGGCCATCAGACACGGCCGATGGACTGCATTCAACCCTCGAAGTTTAAAATCGGAAGGAACGCATCGTGGGGAGAGTCACCTGTGCGCTGTAATGGCAAATCATTGGAATCTCCCTGCCCGCAAGCGGTTCGTCCTGACGCGGTGTACGACAAGGACTGACACATGGGCAAAGCGAATCAGTGGCATTTGGCTCATGGCGCCGGCGGCAAACCCCATTCCTCCCGCGGATGTATAGTGCGCATTCCCTGTGCCACCGGACCGATCCCGTCCGCTGAGCTCTCGAATTTGGATTCATTCTGAGAAGCTCGGAAGAAAGCATTCGAGGCGAAGAGTTCCTCATCTGTTCGGTCCCTCTGTCTAGCACGGGCCTGCGAAGCGTGTCGAATGCGCTCGGTAGCTAGACAACAGTTTTTTTCCGGAAGTCCGAGCTTCTGCATGGACCCGCCGTCGGAATCATGAAGACACCGCGTAAATGACGGGTCGACGGGTTTGTAGTCGCGAGCAAGAGAGTCGCGTTGGCGAGTAGATACATAAAAATGCTGGGCACCGAACCTCCCTATTAGTGGAAGTGCCACAAAGGTCTACGAACTCTCAGCCTCGGATGCCGATTGAAGCTCATGGAACGAAGTAGGGGTCTCCGTAGAAACTCTCATAGTATCTCGCTCGAGTTCTCGCACGAGCCCCCGATTCTCTCCGAGCGAATGCCGAAGTGGATTCCTCGGACTACGGCCTACCGAGCTGGCAGGCGAAGGAAGAGAAACGCCTCGTTCCTCAACTCTGGAGAAGGTGGATAGCGCAGATCTCGTCGACAAAGATCGTCAACACCAAGGAGTTATCGATCTGCGTCGTTCGGGCAGCATTCAGTCAGGCTAGCAGAATCGCATCTCGTACGCGACCGACAAAAGTCTATTCCACCCGAGAGCTCGTTCTGTGGATATTGCTGCATGAAGATTTTTTGACTTTGATTTTTTGAGCGTGAGGTTTAGAAAGACATCTTAGAGATTCAAACTCGTCCCAATCGACAGATCGAGCTCGCCAACGATTCCCTGACCGAGTGGCTAGTGGTCAACGATCGTCTGACCTTAATGATTGTGAATCTATGAGTCGGACGCGAAGCGAATGGTGGTCGTTTGGCTCGTAGGCACCAAGGAACCCCAAGTCTCGCAGAGCTCGGGACTGAGTTTTACGATTCCTATCGGAGGAGGAACATGAGGCGTTGGTCGCAATGAGAACTCGGGTTCAATGGTGAAGGAAATCGTCGTCCGATACCGTAGAATGATCTACCGAAGGTTCTCCCTTGGAGAGACTCAGTCGATCCACGGTCGGAGAGTCTGAAGTCTGAACGCCAGCGACATACAGTCCGTAACACCAATTTATCGACACTAGATTTCAACCGCTTTCGCGCGCGACTGAATGACGACGAAGTTGAAATGTCGTTGGGAGCCGCGTCACATTGATCGAATGTTCCTCCGGTATCAAACACAAGGAGGGATCAAAAATCAAAACTCAGACTTTTTTCTCAAGAATTTTCAATATTCGGCCGTATTAATATTAAACTAATTATCCATTAGTTTTTATCAAATTATCGACACAAGTGGAGGTTTGTGCAATATCCTCCGCATTTCATCGTGCATTCAGACGCCGGTCGTCTAATAAGAGAATGTGTGTGTGTGTTGTGTGTGTGCTCCGTCGCTTCGGCACGTTGCACATTTTATGGGGTTCATTTGTGGAATAAGCTCATTTTCGCAGAATGGGCAGAAAAAGGCACTGAATCCCGAAGAGAGAATCCGGATCGATCAGCTACACGGTTCCGGGCTCTCAGCGAGGGCTATTGGGGGAGAAATTGGCAGGACAGCGGATGTCGTGCTGAAATATTTGAGATTGGGAACGAAATATGGCGTTAGAACTTACAAAAAAACGGAAAACCAAGCTCTCGGATCGTCAGAAAAGAAAGATAATCCCAGATGCAAGCAATCAAAATGTCTCATGTGCCCAAATTAGAGACCCTAATGACCTGCCAGTGCATAAACAGACCATC
>NW_003805238.1:174259-178301 GCF_000255335.2 Galendromus occidentalis | reverse complement strand
TCCCCACATCAAATTCAAGAAGATGTGCGGAAAACCTCCGTTGACGCGGCGTCATCGAGAGAAAAGACTCGAAAGAGCCCGGGAGTGGATGAGTTGGACCACTGAATGAGAGAAAGTGGTGTTCAGCGATGAGAAGAAGTTCAATCTGGACGGTCCGGATGGATTTCACAAGTATTATCACGATCTACGGGAAGAGCCCCGATTCTACTCCAAGAGGCAAAGCGGGGGTGGCTCTGTCATGGTTTGGGGAGCCGTAAGTCGCCTTGGAACGTTCAAAATCATATTCATAGATACGATAATGTGTGCGGTAGACTACATCCGTGTCCTGGAGAATCATCTACTGCCCAACGCCTTGAGGTTTTTGGGCGGAGATTTCGTGTTTCAACAAGATTGTGCCGCCGTGCATACAGCGAAGGTAGTCAAGGATTGGTTTAGAGCCGAAGGAGTTCGCTGTTTAGGCTGGCCTGGGGAAAGTCCTGACTTGAATATCATCGAGAACCTATGGGGAGCATTGGTCAGACTTGTTTATCGAAATGAGAAGCAATACAGCTCCCGTCAAGAACTAAAGGATGCGATTCTTGCTTGTTGGGAACAAATTGGGGAAGAAGACTCAAAGCCACTGTACGATTCCCTCCCGAAGCGCATTTTTGAAGTCATCCAGGCAAAAGGGGGCTCCACCAAGTATTCGGAGCGAGAAATACCCAATAAAACAGCAATAAATCAACCTGTCGATGATTTCATTTTACGGCTCTTTTTACATTTTCTGAATTCTGGTGCATTTAGTACGACAATTCGAAGCGGTGTTCCCGTATACAGCAGCCGTTAAGTAAGAGGAATATTCAATGGTGGCCCAAGCTCTGTATCATGTGTCTACCTGGGAAAAATCGGGAATAATTGGGTGTCGATAAATTCGTGTTATGGACTGTAAATCATGATCAGTGATCAGTTGCATTAGAGCACATCCATAAAGATACGAAGACTCGGCTGCTCGGCTAGAACCGGACCCGACTTCTGACCAGTGCCTTTTTCGCGGTACCCTCCCAGAATGGAGTCGAGTCATGAAGGTTTGGGATAAAGAGAAAAACTTCCTTGCCGGTGTATCACACTTTAAAATCTTCACTGGGTGAAGACTATACTAGAGAGTTTATTTACATTTTGCACATTCTTTTACAGAGCAGAGTTTTTGAATCTATGGGGATGGATCCGACACGAATTTCCGTCAAACTTTCTCGCTCGTCTCGACCGGGTCGTACACCTTGTCCTTCCGTGATTCCGACGGACTCAAATATCTCCCGAGACACACGAATGCGGCAGCATTCAAGGAGATCAGGAAAACGGCAGCGAGGTTCGCGTACATGAACGACATCGGATGCTTTTGGATGAAGGGACCGATCGTGATCGGAGGGAGCATGGCCCCAATGCAGACCGAAACGATAATTGCCGACATGTACTCATGACATATGACGATGTATTTCAAAGCCCAGCCGCAAACGTTGCCGAAGAATGGACTTAGCGAGAAGGCGAAAACACCGGTCATCGACCAGATCACCATTTCAGTGAGGGGGAAAAGCGTGAGTGTTATCGCTGCGAGCATGAGGAGAATGTGATTGATGACGATCAGATAAATCGGTTCGAGCTTGATGGAGAGGATCGTGGAGAAAATACGGCTCACGGTGAAACTGCCCCAAAATACCGCAGCCAGATAGGCGGCCGAAGTTTTGGAGAAGCCGAGGTTGTCGACGACGTAAATAGTGCAAAGCGACGAGTAGGTCTGTTCCAGAGCAACCCCGAGCATGACGTAGCTACACATGAGTGAAACTATGAGAAACTCCACACGCTTCGACAGCTTCAGCCTCTTCGATTTCGCTTCGTCGTCGGTGGAGAAGTTTTCACTATTGACGAGATATGCTAATAGCATCAAAAAGGCAGAGAACACGAACGCGGCGCCGAAGTATCCGTAGGGAAAGTGAACTCTCGAAGGAATGAACTCATCCAGATGGCTCTCCGTTTCGTTCAGCGATTCCAACAGCAGTCTGAAACGCAAATCTGCATTGTTATTGGCCGGAACGTTTCGGTGTTCTACAAGGCTCACCGCGTCGATGCGTTTTCCAACGTTCACTCACTCAGCGCTCGGAGATATTTTGCGGCTCAGATAAGGTTCTGCGATGAAGGGAGCCAGGACAGCGCCTGTACCGAAAACGAAATGGTAGAACTGCAGTATGGATGCGCCTCTCTCTTTCCAGAGGACAATCAGCCAGACATTGGCACCTGCCGAGAGAACGCGCAAGCATGAATACGCGGTCGCGGAAATGTCCGGAACATTAATATGTCGAGGAACACTTGGCGCAAACCAGCGGCGCGTTCTGGAGGTTGCCCCGCGGTTTTACCGATTTCTATGAGGCCTACGCAGGCTCCAAGGACGAAGCACGCCACATGTGTCCATAGTAATGAAGGACACACAGGGACCACCGCCAAAGCGACGCCCCCGATGAATGTACTGGCGAGAACCAGGACCTGCCCGTTTATTTTACTGAAAACGTAGCCGCCTAAAATCGAAACGTAGAGTCAATACTTGTTTCACTTGAGGGAACGAATCATCCTCCCCGGCTCCGTATGGTTATTTTCTCCGCGCGACCCACCAGCTAGGCAAGCGACGATCGAGCCCACAGATCTAGTTGAGATGATGTAAACTACCGAGTCAACGTCCACGTGGTAGATTTCCGCAAGATCGATAAAAGAAACACCGAAGACAGCTATGCATAGCCCCTGAATCGGAGAAGAACGTTTTCGACTATGAGGATCGGTATCCGTTACTGATCCTGGGTTGGGAATGACAGGCTTCCGTCTCTCGACGGGAGTTCCAGACGCGAAGGTGAAGTGAGATGGCTCATACTCACAATGGAGAAGACTCCGATGTTCAAATTGAAAGTTTGAAACCACCGAATGGCCTCAGGGCTAAGAAAAGACTTGGAGATCATCGTTGAGTTGGGGAAAATCGTAGTCGAAATCGTCTGCGTACTCTCCGCTCTGACTTGTGCTCAACTGTTTCCTCGCTGGAGCCCAGAGAGAAGAGCTCCCTCGTCAGGGAACGCGATGATACAAATAGCGGATCGGACCGTGGAACCGAGGGTGTATGTTCCCAATTTTCCCTCTCGATTGGTGTTTTTTTACAGCTACGCAATCCTTTCTCGCGATCTCGTTAGGCAATATTCAGCTTGTCCAGCCGGGCCTATAAAACTTCGCCTCCTCAGAAGTACCTCTGCGTCTGATAAGATACCGAGCTCTTTTTTGCCTCATCCCTACGGGTGAATCCGCCCGCGCTCGAACCGGTCGCGTTCGGACCGCGCCGCGTTCGAAACTGCGTTCTTGGTGAGGGCCCAAACTCGCTCGAGTTTCGGACCCTAGGACCGACGGGATCCGGCGTGCGAGAGTCCCTCGAATTAGTCAGGTCCGAATCGCGTGGCGTCGTGGTTGGGGCGACTCGATCGAACACAGATCCGGATAAATGGGGGAGAAATCTCCATATTCTGCGCTGAAGATCGACGTCGCCAACCAGCTGATTCCCAACTCGTCTTGCCGCTCATCTATATTTGTTGTATTACAATAGCGATAATACTTTACGACCGCAATTATTACATCATAAACCTCCCCGAGGGATAGCCGTGAATCAGCTCGGTGAGGAAAGAGATTTCGTGGCGAGTGTATTTGAAGCGAACTTACCTGTCCATTGAGATTAATGCTTGAACCGGCCAAGTCGACGGAGCCATAGAATTCCCTATTACTATTTCTCAACTACGTGCCGCGACGGCCGTGGCGGGAGGGAGGATCAGCGCGGTCGCTTCTTCGTCCTCTCGGATCGCAACTGTACCTCGGCGCTAGCGATTGACGAACGAAGGTGCTACCTCGTGTTCGCGGACGGCATGAGCGACCATCCGAACTCGTCTGAAGGAACAGGATCCTTCATCAGCGAGTCCCTCTCACGTGAGAATTCGGGGCAGCCGGCAGGGGCGTACGCGAGGGGGGGGGCGGGGGGGGGGGGGGG
>NW_003805238.1:126150-174239 GCF_000255335.2 Galendromus occidentalis | reverse complement strand
TCTTCGTAATGCTGTAGTGTAGGAGCGAATCGCCATATTGGATTTCAGCCCCATGCGGAGACCCGATCTAGCCCTCCCCAGAAAAATCCTGCGTACGCCACTGGCAGCCGGTCCTTTAGTCCTTCAGCTCTGAGAATTGGCGAACGAATAATTGAGAGCAGAATCCCTTGATCGCGTCCGTCGCTTCTGCGGACCAGGATATGAAGGCCTCCAATTGTATTCAGATTCTCCCATTTCCTCGTATCTCGCGATCTTCCTTGAGCGAATTTTCCGTTTTGCACTTGGCTCAAGTTCGGAGGTCACCAAGCGAATTCGTGGGCACGATCGTCCTGATATAGAGGATGACCCCTCGGCTGCTCAAGGAAGTGTTCCTGCCCTTGTCCCCTCTCTCTATGCCGATTTTCTGATGCTGACACTTCATGCCTCGTTGGTCATCTACCGCCACTCTATTATTAGAAATCCCGAAATTCGCACGTTTCGCTCCTCTGACACGCAAAGGAACGACGCCATATTCGGAGCCGGACTTCGCCTGCGTCAGACGTGGGCTGATTGTGAGAGCGGTGTCGAAAGCTAAAGAGCAGCCGAAGTAACGAGGGAAAATGGAATTCAGAAAGACGGTATTTATTAATGAATTCCGAGTCGTTTAGAGTCGAGACCTAGGTGGTCTCGTCGAGATTCACCGCTCCCCTACTGCTTCGAGGAATTACCATGGCCCTGATCACGAAGTGTCGTTTGACTACACTCTAGATTGGCTCCGGAGCGTTCTCATGTCGGAGAAATTACGCCGCTGGCGAGATTGTCCCGAGAATGGAATAAGTTACAACGAAAGGACGGACAACCTGGATCAAGAATGGACAGTCCCGATGAATACGCAGTGGAATTATTGATTACAAAGGATGGGCTGAGTCTGGTCCCCTGGAGCCGAGCGCTGCCAGTGAAAATCTATGCAATATTGGAAGAGTTCACGTATGCCACCGAGAGCGGAGAGGCTCTATTCGAACTCCGGTCGTTGTAATATACGAGGATTAATCTTCTGAAAGTATAATCTCGGTGGAATCCCGAGTCTAGACGACTAGAAGTTTGAGCCTAGACCGCGTCGACTCACGGCTCGAATACTTCGCGCCTCTCTGTGGAAGGCTGTATTCCATTCGGAAATGCTTCTCCTCATCACCCGATTATATCCGTCGGCACCTGTTCCTTCGGATCAACCACAAGTGAGGAATCGATCCTGAGCCCATTGCTGGGACGGCAAGACTGATTCGAAAGAGTCAGCCCTCGACTTTCTTCCAGCTTCCAGGTCTTGGAAGTGACGGGATCCGGGGCTCAAGTCGGGCAATTGGTCACCGACTTCTCAGCTCTAGTGGTACTAGGGGCGATCAAGACAGTAGTGATCTTCGACGGAGAACTGAAAATTAGGGACCAGCATTCATAACGTAATAAAATGAGAACTTTTGCGATTCGGGTTCAGCCATTCGGCTACCTCGTAGGTTGGGCCGCCGGCCGCCTAATGAAGAGTTCCCCGGTTTCATGAACTTCCTACAATTCAATGAATGACACACCGAACACTCCGACGGTCGAAATCGGGGATTTTTCCCCGATGAAACCTCTACGCATCAATCGGTATTTCCGTGGTCCACAATTCAGTGGAACGAGGTGTTCCATGCCATAACGGCAGGGAACTTCCACTTTTCGAACGAAAGAGGCTCTTTGCGAGTAATGACCGTACGAACGACATCTATAGGCATCGACGATACGGTGTTAGCCGACTCGAGCATGGATGAGATGCGTAAATGCGAAATGCGTAATGATCCTCTCGACGCTCCCCGGTAGGGCTCAGGTCTGTGGAAGCTCTCTGGATCGCTGAGAGGCTCTGTTGAAGAGATAGCCCCTTGCTTTCAAGGGGGAAACTGCGTGCCAGCACAGCTTTGTCGGAATGTTTAGACGGTTCCCCATGAGGAAATATCGCCTCGTGGGGATCGGCATCGCGAATAAGTAGAGACGAACGGTTTGACGAGCTACCTCCCCCGAATTCCACAAGCTGTCTCGGAGGTCATCTCATTGTTCAACAACTACAGCTCCTTCTCTGTGTTAAGGCTTTATAGCTGCAATCGTCTCACGACAGATAATTTGCGTATCGTGACGCTCTCAATGGGAAGCAAGGACACGGACTTTCCAACGAGAGCCCTTAAGGTAGTTCCCCCTTTCGGGAGAAATTGGAGACGGGTTTTCACGAACTATCGAAGCTCCACGATGTCCCGGACCCAATGCAACGATACTCCATCGCCGACTTCCAAGTCAGCGGCTCAGCTAAACCAGGAGCCGGCTTGAGGGAAACCGCCCCCCTCGAACCCTTCACACCTTCGTGAGTTGGAGGGCGATCTCCCTGGAGGGACGTTTGAGACTTCTTTGTGTATGACGAATGCGGGTGCCGGTGCGTGTGGGGATGAGGATCTCGAGGTCTGAGATCTACAGATCTTCCATCGATTGACTCCCGACCGCCATGGAGAGCCGATGTCTGATTCGCGAATGGGGGCCGAGCAGAAAATTTGAGGAATTCCTCTCGTGACCTTATCGCTCGTGGAGGAAACCCTCGGGGAGAGAATGCCTCCCATACGGCGCTAATTTCACTCCATCCAACTTTTCCACGAGGGGGCTCCGGTCATGACAGATTTCTCCCTGATAGCGATGAACTGACGACTGGAGCTTCAAAGTTTCGCGAATGCGCCACGTGAGACTCGCTCTCGGGGATTGAGGGACTCTAGTGATTTCGGAAGCCCTCGAGAACGCTCATCCATATATGTAGAACCTCCCGGAGAGCGCAAGCCGGTATACAGTCGAGTCTCTCCGAACGAGAGAGCTCTCGGGCATCGGTAACTTCCTCCTGTGTCCGGTTCTCTCATAGGTATGACCAGTTTTCTCCAAAGGAAGCCCGATGAGCGGGTCCGGCTGTCGCGCTGGTCACCGATGAATCAATGCCGATGCGTAACAGAAATTAAAAAAAAGAACTCGGCGAAATACCTTCAGTCGGCTAGTCGTATTCATCCGCCTCTTCGGCAGAGCCCGAAAAAAAATTACACAATGCCCCGGCGAAAGAAGAAACGAATAGCAGTGGGAGCAAAGAAATTTTATTCTGATGTTGACTGACATTATCTAAGAGTGATTTGGATTCTTCAAGAGTAGAACGTTCGAGTCTACTCGCTCTACGACTAAATGCCGGTGGATCCGCTACTGTGTATAGTTCGTTCCTTTTTCAATCCAGGCACCTTGCACTGATTTCTTCAGCGTATATTCTAAGTTTCTTTAGTTTCGCGAAGAGTGCTTCTAAACATCAGGCTTCCATTTCAAGTCAGTGCAAGTATGCCGAGTGTGACAGATCGCCCAATACTCGCTCCGGGCTAAACTCCGAATCGTGCCGGTCTGATTTGCATCGATAGCTGGGTCGAAGAATGTGGTCTGCCATATCATTTTCATTTTTTATGCCTCGAAGACAGCTCCAGTCCTTTTTGGAGCCTTCTCCCAAGATCGCTCTCCGTTGAAGCATGGAGGGAAGACGGATTTAGGTTGCTTTCACCTATCCAACAGGTGTTTCGCTCCTCACGATCTGCACGTCGCTGGATGCTTGAATGATAGTGGTTCGGAAAGAATCATTTTCTCCTACCCATCCTCATTTTCATAGGTGTGTGGCTTCTCCGCAATGTTCGATTTCGGAAGAGTTCACCGAATGACCAATCAATGATTGAATGCGTAGATTCCGCGTCGAACGCAAAGCCAGCCGGTCCGCCGATCGATCGGTCCGGGGGCGTCGAGTATTTACCTACTCCATTTCTTCGGGCCAATCTCTGCCGAACGTCTGCACTGGGGAACCGGCGGCGACAGATGCGTATTTGCTGTTGACGTTTCCCCGCTCAGAACTTATACACAGCAACTAATTCCGAAACTGAAGGTGCAAGCGAGGCAAGGAGTCTTTTATTGATGCTCTGAATCGACGACGGACGAGGAGTGGTTCGCTCTCGTCGGCATTAGGACGCTGATGATCATTAGAACATGCAGCGGTCTGCAATGATGCTACCTCGAAGCGCGGATATCCATCCGAAGTGAACGAGAATCACGAGAGGGATGAAGTTAGAAAACGTTGGAAATCTCGACGAGACGGCCGCTTTTTCGGCGGATTCAGTCCCTGGAACGCAACGAATCCATCAGCTCTCCCTCTTGGCGACCACGGAACTCCGGAGGCTCTCCCGGGAGATGAATTTCATGCGGTGTATCCCCATTGGTAAGCTCGGCCGAGTCTGGCGAGCTCGCGTGACATGGCCGCCCAGAGTCAAGTCGGGATTCCTGATCGGTTCCAGAGTCTCGTGTCGGGAACAAGAGAGAAACCAGGCTGCCCCTCTGTATCAAATACTCACCTCGACTTTCAACAGAAAAACGGTACGCGTACTCTCCTTAGATTTTTTTTGTTGTTTCTACTGCTTTTGATGTATCGACCGCCTCCTCCCGCTGCCGCTGCTGGACAAGCTCCTGACCCTCGACTATTCCCATGATGCCGGGTGATCAGTCGTTTCGTTCCAAGCCTTTGAGACCGCTCGGAGCTCCGTATTCGTAGGCTCCGTAGCTGTTGTGAAGTCCGTCGGCTGGAGCGAGTTCCAGGACCTAGGAAGATAATTATCATTCATCTTGGGAAGAGGCACGGCAGGAGCTCAGGAGAGACAGCGCTCGGTGGGGGGTCTCCGATCTCTCCTACAGTCGCCGTGTGATACAATGTCTATCGATTCTTCTCGCCTATCTCGGACGCAAACACAGAGCTGTCGAGACCTCTGAGTCCGGCGCCGGAGTTCCGCCTGACTTGTTCGTTGAACGGGCTCGATTGCTCACAAGCTGAGTCGCTAATTTATTGTGCGCACAAAAGGAAAACGCGAGCCGCTCGGGAACTCCTTGATGGTCGCAACTGGTCAGACTGACAAGGAACCATTCCGAGATGCGACAATAGTCCCCAGAAGAAAAAAGACAGTCTGTCCGACCGCTTCTCCCTTCCAAAGCCGGGCGTACATACGACGAAACTTCGTGGTAGGCAACGAGTCTCGTTCTGAGTCATTCTGTTCCTTATTTTCTCCCATTCGATTTCTATCCAATTCATGTCGAGGGTACGGTTGATGGGAATTCCTCGGCAAAGGGTCAGGCTCTGTTCGGCGGGCATTCGGGATCGTCAAATATTTATCTGTCAATACTTACAGCTTTAATCAGCTCTCTGATCTGCTCACGACGGCCGGGATCGGCCCGGGTCGGCATGTAGCGAGCCTCCGCCGATTCCAGCGTGAAACTCAAGAAAATGAGACCCACCAGCACGAGGCCGCAGACGAATCGCACGTTTGCCATGGACATTTTATTCTCTGAAATCAGAAGAAGAAGACTGCTTAGGCTGTCTTTCTCGACGGCGTTCGGACGCCTTCCATCATCCATTGATAGTAGTATACTTCCCGGCAGTGACACAAATATCAGAGAAGTTGGACGGAAGTCATTGGGATCCGGACGTAGCAGTGTCACGCTGTTAGGCACAGTCGTCAAGACCAGAATAAACAAGCCAGTCACTCATTGTTAGGTCTGCAGATTCTTCTGCTACTACAAGCTGGTCTCGAGTTCGGGCCTGACAATTGTTCCCCGCTCTTGGACTCTGGCCAATGTCTTACAAGCTCGAGCGCGGCCGGTCGACGCAACAGAACGACCTCGCCCTAAGTAAGTACTGGAGAAAAGAGATAAAGGAATCTCTGAATGATCGCGGTCGTGAATATTGTTCCGTTGACGGGATACGTCGAGATCGGACGGCTTCAGAGTTTTCAGCTCGAATCCTCTTTTGACTCCCCGGGATGAAAAGATGACGGAATGGTTGATCCCGACGAGGCGCACAAAACATCGACAAGCGGTTCAAGCCCATCGTGGATGACGTCGAAGTTTTTGGCCACGAGCCAATCCGGCTTCAGTTACCACTGGATGAAAAGCCTAACGGGACAAGCTTGAACAAAGTATTGCTCGGAGTGTTTGACGAGCGAGTTTTCAATATATACTTCGAAACTGAATCGCCTCATGAGATCTTCCATCAGAGCACTCGGCGGGAGATTGGACCTTCTAGAAGAGCGGAACCTTGAAAGGTCCGCAGCCGGCTAAAGGGGCGCCGCGAGCGTAATCGTTATCTCTTCGGAGGTTTTGTGGAATCGGGAGATCCGTTTACATTGAGCGACAGTCCTTCCTGCCGGCGGGAGCACTCGAGCGTCCGGGCAGCTCGGTTTCGCTTCGTATGTGGGTGCTCTTGAGTAAGCAGTTTTAAGTCAGTTGCACAAGGTGTGAATGCAGTCGGGAGGTGCGGGAATACGTGAGTGCGTTTTTACTCCGTCTTGACTCGATGACGATGTCACTCGTATGAGGGTCTGTACATGCCGCGCGTGCGGCTCACAAACACGGGTGCGCATCTCTTCTCTCCGCACAGCATGTTGTCGGAGCAGTGCCATGTACACTCCAAGAAAGCGCCGGCGTCTCAGGGTCCGTTTCCTGCTTGCCAGACAGACAGCGAGCCAGAGCGCCTCGCGAAATCAGTCTTTGGGAAACTTTTCAGCTGTGTTTGATCAGAACGGAGCCAATTTTTGAGCGCTCCGCAAACAACAAAACCTCCGAAGAGCAAGCCACAAAACGAAAGTCCGCCGGATGCCCATCGAGTTGACAACGAGAGGCATACGGGACGGACGACTGAACAGCTCAATCGAAAAAGTGGGTTGAGAGAGAGGAGATTTTTCCATCGTTCAAACTCCACCTCCTGTCGGCTCTGTCTGGAAATTCCCCTGAGTTGTCCCGGTGTCTGTGGCACGGACGGATGGCGGAGCGAAACGAATGAATCATACGTTTGTGGCATCGATCGGGATCAGACTCCCACCAGAGATATGCAGCTCCGGCTCTGTGTCATGGATCGGTCCTGGGTTTGCACAGGCAGTGGGCCTGCGGGGCGGCGCTGCAAAAATCGCCGATGCATGCGAAACACGCAGTCCACCACCCCGCTGATTGCAACATCAGCTACCACAACAATGTTCATGACGCCGACGCATTTTGCGTGCATTCGTGGTTACGCTCCGTAGACGCTCGATCATCATCGGTCTTTGCTTCGTGGAGCGAGATTCATTGAGGAAACTCCGGTAATGGGGACTCAAACTTTTCGAGGGGAGCTCAAGCTCATTGTGTTGCAGTTGGGTGAACCTGATTCCGATGTTGGGATAGCGGCACTTTCCGCGCGTTGGATTCTCTCCGGTGAGGAACTCCGCTGATCTCACGCTTGTTTCGATTTGCGGAAAAAAAATTGAGATTCACAGCCGTGAGCTGCGTCAGGGAACTATCGCGGGATCGCACGGCGGCTCACAATGATGTCAGTCGAGCAGCCCTTCTGTCCTTCGGTAACTTCGCTTGAGCCATTTTCTGCTCTCACTCCAGCCGAAGTCCGAGGCGTTCCCGAGCTCGGAAGTGAGGAAAGGGGAACGCCACCGAATTCGGGTCTCTGACCCCCAAGAGTCCTTCGCAGGGTTCCTTCCCGTGAGCGATTCAATTCGTAGCTCCCGAGCGAGTGGCTTCGAGCAAACCTCAATCCTCAAAGTGAGGATGGCGCCAGAGAGTTCGACGCTGAACTCGATTCCTTTGGCTGCCTCGGCGAACAACAGGTAAGGGGATTGCTAAACCAGTCGGGCTTTTTCTTTTTGTCGAGTTCCGATGCGCAAACTGTTCGAAGGATTTTTTCCAGGGCTCGAATCATGGCATCTGTATTGACGAACGCCAGTCGAAACCCATTTGCTCGTCTCGAGCCCGTCGATCGGTCTTCGTCCGCCGGAAAGCACCGGTCAGGGAGCTTTCCTCGCGATGTAATTCGGCTATGCAGTAATTAAGCAAACCCGTTCATCAGTTGTTCCCACAGAAGCTCCCTTTCGGTGGCGATTATGCGCTTTCATCGAAGATTCTCAATTATGAGCCGCATGTTTCCGCTTACTCAAAGTGTAACAGCAGCATTCGCTCCCAGCGAAGGACAACAAGCCGCAGAAATCTAGCGACGGGCTGTTTACTGTGTTCCTTAGGGAGTTCGCTGAGATGATCGTCTTTCTTCGCAGCACTCGGTCTCGGCGGTCCGCTGTTCTTAATTTGTAATTGCGTTGTCTTGGCTCGAGTGCCGCACCCTTCGGGCGTTGCAGTGTCATACGGAGCGGCGTATCTGGAGACAAGTATATTTGTTCAACTAAACGATCCGCTGTCTCGCTTGTTTCGAGGACGAGTGGCCGTATCGAGAGCCCGACGGTGCCGCTGGTGGCGTGGGTTTTCTTGCAGCGGATAGCTCCGCTCGCGTACACACGAAGCGGCTTTTCTTATGATGCGTTCCCGTAGTGCCTTGGACGACCACTCGGGACGCGCGAGGAGTTCGCGAGGAAATAAGTGAGCCTCCTTCCGAGTCTTTCTTTGTCACGGCCGTTTGAACCATTTAAAGGGTGCTTCACGGACGCTTTCTGTCGTACGATGGCTTTCTGCTGATGCATAATTCAACAGGCAGCAACACGTATGAGAGCTGCCTGCGCTGTCACGGACAAGTTTGCTCACTGAATTCCGACAACGTCGCCGCCCGCTTTAGGCAACTGCGCTCGCGGAGAAATGAAGAGACTCGCTGCGCTTCGGAATCGCGCGCTCAATGAGGCGGCTCCTCGTCAGCCGCCTCGGGCCACTCGACTGACTCCAGCTGAGGTTTCGAGCAATTAGGGATCGGTTAAGAGATTTGGTTAAAAAGTCCGAAATGGGCCGCATGACGCTGAAGTTTCGGCGAGCGCGCCCGCTCTCTCGCTATTCCTCTGTGGGGTTCCGCGCCGCCGCCGCCGCCGGCCTTCGCCTCGACCGTTCTCTCAATTGCTCTTCCGGTGCGAACGGCTTAGCGTCGTTGTTGAGAACGACGTCGGAGTTGTTCAAAGGCGGAAGGCATTCCGCCCTGGGCGTTCTGAGAACGCTTCTTCAAAGCAGCAACAAGCTGACGACTTGTGCGTCCGGCTCGACCCGAGTCCAACGCGGAATGCTCCGATTGCGTGGTTGAATTTTCGGTGGGAGCGTATACGATAAGGGGCCTCACGCTAGTTGAGCGATGCGCAGATCTGGCGATTTTCATTTCCTCCGGCCCCGGGAAAAACGTAGCTATCTCGCAGGGTCGACCCAAAGACATATCTCCCGATAGTTTCATCAGGCTCAATGACTGCGATCCGCGTTCCGAGCGAATTCTACGGGAAACAGCGGAAGTTCAGCTCGCGTGGTGCCTGAGTCTCGAAAACAAGAAGAGGCTTCCCCTTCGAGGGCAATCCGAATCTAGGGCTCGGACTCCGAGAGCTATCCGGCGTATGAGGGTCTGAAGGCCCGAGATGTTTGGGATTTGCAACGGAAACCGCCTTTTTGTCAACTCAAATCGAGACTCGCTGGAACTCCCTTCACCGCAGACTTCTCGGAGTAGACAAGAACTACTCTTCCATTCTCGCCCAAAACTGCAACCCCGTCAAAGCCCAGATGGTCGGGGTAAAAAATTCAGCGGGATCTCTCGAGAGAGAGAACTTGTCCTACGACAAGCATACTTAGCAAGTCGCTCTGCTTTCTGGGTTTCGATGCTGCTGATTTCATTTTCTGACAGTCTCTGGCCCTCTCCCGGAGACCGGACAGAGCGAGTCCCACGCCGGGCAGGGGAGGCTCTGGGGGACAAAGCGTCGCCGGGGAGACAAGACCGGCTGAGGGAGGACCTTCGGAGACTAAGATTGGAGGACGGCGGGGAAACGCTCCGCGAGCTATCAATGGATCGGGCAAACCAATTTATTTATGAGGTTCGTCTTGTCGTCCAAATAAGCGTGCGATGATTCGATATTCATGACCTGGACCAAATTATACATCTCGATGCTAAAATCGCTCCGCAGAGTGGACGTCACGCTGGCCCAAGACGACCAGTTCCTCCCGAAAGGGCGGGAGCTTCTCGAGTATTCGATGTGGATTTGGCTCGAGCGGGCCGTCCGGATTTTCGTCAGGCGAACTTGTCCGAGGAACCTCTCTGCGTCCGGGTCCGGATTGATGGAAACCGCGAATTGGTGGAAATAGGAAATATTCGGATGTCCTCTCGGCCTACGGATGCCTTTTGAGGCCTTTGGGAAAACGGAGGAAGAAGGAGACGTGAACTCGTTTCGACTTAAACGGCGAGGCTTCCCTCTCGATTCGAGCGATCCGGCTGCTTGCGTGCTGAACGTTAGTCAGAGAGTGGGAGCTACACCCTACAAGTGTTCCCGAGACGCAAAGTGGCTCCCAAATCTATGTCCGCGACGAACGGTGTTTGAACGAGGCCCGGCTAAAAGCCACAAGTGTTGCCATCTGGGGTTGGCGTCCGGCCATCCCCATGGGTTCGGAATGCTCATACATTTGCCAGATATCCGATTTTTTTTTCTTCCGTTCGCTGAATCGTCAGCTGCTGGGAACTTTCGACTACGTATTTCTACCTCCGGACGTATCTGCTCCCGAATTTCCCGAGTTCAATGGCGTCGACCCCTCTGGCGGCGTGAGCCCGGGTCTCGTCGATATCTCTCAGAGCAGAACCATCGCGCGAGCCTGTGTACACATTCAGTGCTCGAAACACCTTCCGCAGACGATCATGCCGCTTTATTCAAGAGGGAAACCGCGAAATTCTCAACCCCGTCGGATACCTGAGACAAACACTGGCGGGCGGAGGAGTGGAAACGCGTTCTAACGAACATCCGAAGAGACAACCGCGCACATGATATGCTAGAGTACGAGCAGTAGACCCATCGTCCCCAAATTAGATTTTCCCTGGCAGTCCTGCGTTGGGGACGGCTCCTTGGAAAGCGAGCTTACCTGCTAACGCTAAGCAGGAACACGTGTCGCCTCCGATATGCGGCGGCGCGCCGGCGGACAGAGCGGAGAGACGAGTGGCCTACGAGCCAGATTCGGCAGAGCCTTCGCTCCGAGCGAGAAACAGGAAGCCCCTTCCCAGCATTCGTTGGAGCTGCGTACGCGTATAATCATGAGACTCGACGCACTTCTACAAAATTGAAATGCCCATTACTGGCAACCCGAAGCCTAATTTGAGGAGTCTACAGCGAGAAATGCAAGAAAACACCACCGAACGAGTTTCTTCAAACGACTTAACTGCCCGAATGGCTAGTCCCGTTTGACCATTAGGGATCGGGAGTCTGGTTTAGCTCGAAATACATTAATTCGTGCGTCTGATGGAAGTGGTTCAAGCATGGATTTCAAGACTTTCTCCTCTGCTCGCTTCGCTCCAGCAGCGTTATTCGTGCGAGAGGAACTGTTCATCGGCGCATGCCAAATCCCAGCATCATCGTCCCACAGTCGACGATAATAGGTAGGTACTCGAGCCGATAGAGGTCTCGCCTAATCGAATCACGTCGATTGATAGAGACTTCGATCCAAGCCATCGTCCGGTGCAGTGAGACGGACCCTCCGATGCTCCAAGGGAAAGTGTCCGCAACTCACTCAGAGGTCAACACGGGTCCTTCGGAGGAAGCCGACTGTAAGGCTAAGCAAGCGGGGATGGACGGCTGTTCTCCAGAGCATGCTCTGCAGTCCGAATCTCCCCGGAGAACGGCTCGAAGCGAGAATATTTTGATCAGGAAGGACATCGGACGCGGGCGATCCAGCTCGCCGGATTTTTACTTATTCCTGCGCTCCATCGGACGGCCGGACACGATTCCGATATTATGAAAGGATCCTTGTTATCGGCGGCGATCGTAAATTCCTAGGGAGCGATGAGAGAAATGTTCGAAGTCTTCTCGAGGAGCCTCAGGACATATTGGATTCATACTTCTGAAGTTCAAAGCAAATCACACGTTCTTGTTCAAGTTTGATTTCAAAAGGCCGCATCAGAAAGCAGAACAACACATCCAGGGTGCGAACGGCTTCCGGAGCAATTATGGTCCTTGAATCAGAATAAGGTCGTCGTCGTCGTTCCCCTCAATCGAAAGGGATCAGACAGTCGTTTTCAGCGATCATCGACATTCCCAAGATCGTTTCTCGGGGAGAGAGAGCGTTCACTGACGTACGTCGCCGCGTTTCGCTCAGTCGCGTGAGATGACGAAAGAAGGCCGCCATTCCTTTGATCCATTATTCCTCGACTCTTGAAAATCGCAATCAGATATGGGGAAGTCAAATAGCGGACGAGGCAGTCTTCGGGAAACGGGAACTCCGTCGTTGTTTCAGGCGGAACATCGAGCCGACGTTCATCGCTTTCCAGAGCCGAACAAGTGGGTGAGTGAGGCAAAAGGAACCAGAACGCCGGAGCGAGACCGGAGAGATTCCGACAAATCAATTATGGTTCTCCTTACGAATCAGTCATCCTGGGAGCGTCTCCCATAGAAGGAATCTATTGAGCCGCCGCATAGACAAGGGATCTCTTTTTGTTTCTCTTTTGTTCTCGGAAAGACAATCGCGGATGCATCGGGATCGTCATCTACGTCAGCCCTCATCGGTCCAACGGAGCAGAAATCCAGCTACTTGTGAGACTTATTTGAATGTGAACGTCGCCCGTTGTCTCATCCGCGAGAACACAAACAATTCCGGTCCGGACTCCGTTTTGAAACTCACGGAGAACACTTCGAGAACGACGAGCGGAGCTACCGGCGAACTTTTTTTCCAAAGAGAGTATTCGCTTTACAATCTCCTGACAAATCTCTTCGATGCGACTTAGAGTCCGTCAACGTGCGGAGAATCGAATGAACGCGCTCGGGAATTCCATCCCATGATTGCTTCGCGTGCGTCAGCTCCTGTTCGGAGGACTTCCCGCGGGAATATTCCCGAATATTTTCACCGATGCACGGGAAGTCAAACTGACCGAGTAGAGCGACTTCAATCGCACGCGGGACCCATCATATCAGAAACTATGTACATCTCGACTCCACAAGGCTCCTCATGCTACGAAAAGTGTCCTAGATTGTTTTTCCCGGATGATATTGGATGCGATTCGTCAAAGAAGTCAGAATAGCTGCCATTTCATTATACTCAGGAAGAATCGCATGGGGAATACCATCTCCTTAGCGTTCATAGAGAAATTTGTACGGAAGCCATTGTCGGGACCAGCTCAATTTCAGACGGTCCGTGTCGAGGACCAGCGACTCCGCCAAACAACTATAGGATCAACATGTATTCCAGCTGGAGTGTTTCTGACTGAGTGGGGAAGCTCTTCCCACCCGAGAAGCAAAAACTTGTCCTTGTTGACTATATCAGAGAAACCGCTTCCGGTTGGCGTTTGTATTAATCATTCGTCCCCATGCATCCTCGAAATCAGCATCTAACCAGCAGAAACGAGCCATCGAGTGTTCAGAGGTCTCCTCAAGTTCTCCGGGAAGGTCGGCCACCGCAACGGAACCGCCCCTCCCCCTTCAAGTGAGTTAGCACTGAGTGAGTTAAGCTGATGCGCTTTGCCTAAATTCGACTGTCACTACGTTTCACCGAACTAAACACCGCCCTCCTCTCTGTGAGGCCGAGAGCCAAGCTCTCAGAGTCTGGCGATGGAAACCGTTCGAGAGAACAGAGGACAACTCCTGCTGAACAAGACCAATTCTCCAAACACTTTGCCTGAAGCCGATACTGTTTACTTGAGGACCTGGAATTGACGCCTCCGTCAGATCCCAGTGATCATTCGTCTGGGAGGGGAGGTCATCCTCAAGAGGCGGACCCCCGTGGGCTTTGCCATTCTGCAAATGATGGGATGATTCCCTGAGACGAATCCGATTGCCCCATCGAGGTGCTCTAGCGAATTCATCGAGCCGAGATCGATTTTCTGATATGTATAATTCATACCCCGTTCCACTCTTCAGTCGCGAGGTGGCTTATCCGGTCATAATAGAGTTTAGCGTAATTTCATTATCTCGAGTGCGGCGCAGACCAGCTCTAAGCACGTAGTCTGCACACGGCGGACTCTGTCAACCGATTCGGAGTGAGAAAATACAACTTGATTAGTACGAAAAGAAAAGACCGCCTCGGTTCAGACAGTCGAATTCAGGAGTTAATCTGCTTTTCAGAAACTCGAGGAAAATTCCACGGCGGACTTCGATCGGGAAATCGAAAGTTTAAGAAGCACCGTTCTGCGCTCCGAGACTGGGCCCCGTGGTGTGAGGATCAACGCTGTGAACAGATTTCGGATCCACTGCTAGAGCCCGAGGCGGTTTCTGATCCAATTCTCTGAACGTATGTAGCCTGCGACGCAATTTTTCGGATTCCAACGCCCTCGAAGAGCAACATTGTGAACTCAGAGGACGAACCGATCGACGTTTCACGTTTGAATTGCATGAAAATCGTGAATAATTTCGTTCGGATCGAATCATCTGGACGGCTGGGCGATCGCCCTCCCATAGATCGCATCCGGCGCGAGGATAGTCAGCGACCGAAAAGATTCGGAAAGCATGCGCCATAATTCCCCGATCGGGAACATCAGCATGAGGAAATGTCCCACGAATAAATGGTGAAATCCTTCAATGGCGCCGCCTTTCCGCGAGCTCGAGCGAGTGGATGTTAGAGACATCTCGGAGTCGGGAGACTCATATAAAAATTCCATCATCAACAAACAGCTCGAAACGAGCCGTCTGCTTTTCGGAGAAGCGGAACGGGGCCGTTTGGCATACTTGTCTAACCTCATCAGAATGCCTCAGATCGTTTCGATATCACCCTCGAGAGCAATTCTTCCGTCTCCGCGAGCGTCTCTCGCACTTACTTCAGAATCATCATGAGCGAGCGGATCGTGCCGCTGCTGCTGCGAGTTATCCAACTTCCCGCCCTGAGGTCGACCCGTCGCGTCGCCCATCGACGACTATGAGTCTCGGTATTCATGTCCGGTGGGTAGAAGGGTCGATCCGAGGTTGTCTTTGGCTTTCGAAAGTTGCTTTCATTAGCAGATTGTGGCCTCATAGGTCTCAATTAATCCCTCCATCCCCGTTCCATTCTTGTGTCAAGCTTTGTGACTGTTCAGGACCTTGCGACGGAACGGGAAGTCACGGGAGAGTTTTCGTTGTTTCTAACGGAATCCAGCGCTAAACTGGACGCATCCGCGTTTTCCTCTCTGTTGTCGCGCAATGTAGCTCTATGACGGGATCAATTTCCAAGATAGGCGTTCCAACTCCTTTCCTCTAGCGAGGCGGGACGGCTGTCGAAACGAGTCTTAACCCCGCGAGGAGCGTTCCGGTGGATTACATCCAATAAACGTCGCCGATGTCTGCCGAGTATGAGAAGATCATACTGATTTCGACTCCCGTATCTCGGATTCAAGGAGCAGATTTCGTTCCTCTTCTCGGGTTCGACTCGGTCATAAGATATTTCTGCTAAGGAGGTAGCGGCGACCCTCGTTACGCCCCATGCGGGGCTCCGCAGACTCCTCGAGACGCGGTTGCATGAAATTTCTCGGCCCATCTTGCTGCTCATGGGATCATTCCGGCGCGATCGATCTTGCCCAATTATATGGAATGCTCTTGAGGCCGTCGCCTAACTCATTCAACGTATTAAGACCGCTCAGACAGTGAGCGATTCGACATTCAATGAGGAGCGGCAGGAATGAGTGCTGTGGAGAATAATCAGCGATAGGAGCACCCCGATGTCATATCCATGATATTCTTGCCTATCCTCTGCCCTCTGGAACAAATCACGCTCCCCATGCTCACAGTGCAGCTTGCCCGCAGGCCGGCCCGCCACCGAAGAGACACAGTCAAACTCATGATTGATTAAAGGGAGGTTTCCCATTACAATCTGATCGAATATTGCCACAGAACCGAGGCATACTATCGATCTGAACGCGGCCTATAACAAAATGATGAGCTACTTTTTCGGGTCGGATCTCCCGATTAGAGTGTTCGAATTCCCACGAAAGAAGCGATGGGGATTCCGGAGTTGAAGAGCCACAATCTCCCCAGTGGTGCATAACACCGGCAGCGATCTTGAAAGCGATTAATGAGATGGTCGGCAAATCGAGAGCATCATCGCAATTGTCGGTCGTCAAATCCAGCGAGGGCTCTCTTATTCCAGGGCTCGATAACCTCGCAGGTTCGTTTATGAGCCAGTCGTCGAGCGTGCCCCTCGCTCTTACCGGAGAGTCTGCCTCGGTTCGTTATGCTCACATTCAGCAAATTTTCTCGCGAGTGCAAGTCGAGCCTGTTCTCCCGTTCTCTTCCCTCGATTAGGGCGTGTGAAACCACGCAAAATCGAATTTCAGTGACGATACAATTTCGACCGTCTATTCGTGGCTGCGAGAGGGAGGGGGCTGTGAATGATTCCAGCCGTGCCTCGATTGACGCTCGATGCAACCGATTTTAATGACAGTAAGTAAGATTCGTATTGAGTCGATTTCACTATGATCAATGATCTGGATCCTCGGTTTGAATGGGTAATTGAAATTAGCGGGTCGAAGCAGGACGTAAGGCACAGGACGGGGAGACATTGAATGCTGATCGGAGGTGAGGACATCATGACGCCAAAAAGCTAGCCCGGTCCAGCCTATGAATCGCCTCTTGATTAGACACCTTTGCTGTTGACCTAGGCATCAGAACGCTCGCGAATAATTGCTTGGGGATGCCTTCGAGCCTTGGCTGTTCGGGGAGCACCGACTCCCGCTACGCTGCCACTCGTGGGGTAGAACTGAGTCCGGTTATAGAACGACTATCAGTATTCTAGTTGTCTACGGGATCCACTGTTCGGATGGCACCCAAACAGCCCGAAGGGTCATATGGAGCTCTCAAGAGGTCATGAAGAACTCCGCTCTCTCCTTGAGCTATTGGCCGGGGTACGAAAGCGTCTCTCGACAAACGATTGACCCAAAAAACCTCGAATATCACACAAGGTCACTCATTGGCGTGGTAAAAACCCTGCTTGACTCACTCAATGGCTGCAGTAGTCTCTTGCTCGGAGCTTATCGGTTCGTTCCTTATACCTATGTACATATTTCACTAACCAAATGGCGTTCAACACGTGGGCCAGGATTTCGACGCTTCCTGCAGAATGAGAACGCAACTCTGGCTAGCCGGGAGCTTTCGCGGCGCGGAAGTCCCAGAAGGTCACAAGGACCATGGAAAATGTGCATCACTCACGTGTGGAGATTGCGCCGTCCGAGGCTCGGATTGCCCTGAGGTTGCTGCTCTGGATTCTCGGTTGCTTCTGGTGCTGGGATCGCGGCTGGAGTCGCGGTTAGCAGAAATCGAATGGTCCTGCGAGCCTCCCGCGGTCCTTCTTCAGGAAAAGCGGAGCCCCGCCTTACGTGACGTCAGCTGCCGACAGCCAATAGGAGCTCAGAATTCCGGGGGTGTGAACGGCTACTCATGAACGCGGCTGACGTCGTCCGCGTTTCACGCCGATGTAACTGCCCTGTCGCAATGGAAAAACGTCCAGCAATTGGTGAATACGTCGAATGCCGAATCGTCGCCGACGTGGACAATAAACGATCGACTACGCGGAGTGATGTCCGCGCCGACTCCGCTTTCGGGACCTCCATGACTATGAGCTGCGAGAGAGGCTGACAAGCAACAGACGTTGTTGCTTCGATTGAGGACAGGGGTGAATGAAATAAATTATGATAAGAAATTGTTATTGCGAGATGAAGGCGTCTCCTCCGGTGATCAGGCCCCCGCGATCGAAACCCAAGTCCAGCGCGACAGGCGACCTTTTCTTCAGCTTTGACTGTTCTTCGACAGTCGTCGTAGTTGTACGCCGAAGTATATCTGAGCTTATGCATCACCCGAATTCACCTCAGCGGACAGATCCTGAGCTATTTTTTTTTTCATCATACTAGGTACTCATTTTTACTTGGAATATTTTAGATTATAATGTAAACAATAATGATACCTATTATATATAGTATCAGAATTATGATCATATATCGTTGATCCCGAGAGGAATATATTTCTTCGACCTCTCCGCTTATTTCCTTCGGAATCATGTTTCTCATGTTTTTCATCTATTCCGAGTCTTTGGGCATGTTCTTGGTAGTCCTAGAGAAGAAAGAGAACGCGCTCCGCTGCGGAATCCTGTCATTCATAGGAAGTCCGAAACCCGGCCCCCAGATTTCCAGCCGTCATAGCTATTGTCAGGCTTGCTGATGGAGGCAGAGGAAGATCAATGTTCTCACCTTGGAATCTCACACGGAATGCCCGTGGGCCAATCCAGGTCGATCCGGGATCCGACTACGTGACAAAACACATTTTGCTCTCCTCTGCGTCGAGACGTTCGAGTCCCCGGCTTAATAGAAATCTCAAATGTCTGTCATCTCTGACGTTGGACATGAGAACTCGCTTGAACGTTTCGACGTGCACGCTGGCAACCAAGAGCCGGTTCAAAGATGTTGAAAGCGTCTGCGATGATCCATTTTATTCCATAAGCGAGGGATGATCGCCGGGCGTGGAATTCCCTTCACAGGTATCCCTTCACTACGGAAAGCATGGCTCGCTATACATGGATGTATAGCGAAGGATTCGGAATATCGCATTTCAGTGAGAGTACTTTTGCTCCTGAGAAAAATCCGAACTTTCTTCGAGACTCTTCGTTAGGGCCAGCGAGGCATCCCCCCTGCTAACCTAAGGCGGAGCGACTCTAACGAAGTCTTCTAAAAATCGGAGTCGATAGGTCTACGGTTTTCCGATCGCGGATCCGGCCTGAAGATTCGTTGAATTTTATTCATCGCTCCACTGCGTCTGGATCACTCATGGGGTATACGGATGGGTTTGATTAATTTATCTCGGCATCACGGATGTAACAACGTGAGCTCGACCTTTGTCGCGGGGGACCGCGAACCAAAGGCGGGTCGAAGACTATGCATTAGGGACCCTCTCTTCCGCCGTAGTGGAGACGAATGAGCGTTGACTCAATTATAGAGCTAATTTTTTGTCGGGATCGGATATTCGGTGACTCGTATCGGAGAATTCAGTCCGCTCAAGTCTACTCGCTTGTCTAGCTCATCTATTAGGAACTACGGCCCCTCTCCTGTCCTGCGTCGTCCTACGAGCCCATCTTGAGTAAGACCCTCCAACTGCCCGAGGGATTCGCATGCGACCGTTCTCGAGTCCGTGGGGGTTCCCAAATCGAGCGGACAAGGGTCCCGAAGCTTGCCTGAGGTTTTCCCCGCAGGAACTCGTGCTCAGGCTGATAATCCGGCACAAAACATATATCTTGATCCACCTCGCAGAAAGATGACGAAAGCGAGAGACAAACGTCGTCCATTCCGCCTAGAGCAAGCGAGCCTTAAACAGAGACGCGAAATCAGCTCCCCGCGGCGGACAGGCGAAAAAAGCGGGACACGCAGCAAGCGCTGATCGAACGAACGAGTGATAGGGCGCAAATCCTAATCCTGGCGAGCCGTATTGTTGTCGTATTGAAAGCGTCGTCGTTTATGGCCTCCAACGCTTTGGGGAACATTGCTAGAGCCATATATGTATGTATGTTGTTTGTCGACTCT
This sequence comes from Galendromus occidentalis, assembly GCF_000255335.2. Classification (NCBI taxonomy): domain Eukaryota; kingdom Metazoa; phylum Arthropoda; class Arachnida; order Mesostigmata; family Phytoseiidae; genus Galendromus; species Galendromus occidentalis. Next base: position 154,753 of record NW_003805238.1, on the reverse strand, counting down.
ATGGTGCCGCATATTGGCTGCAGCGCTGGAATGAGTTTTATGGATGCACCGACCTGAAACAGGCTCGGCTCTTCATGATGTCAGATCAGCCTGTTTGAAACACGCCCCCGTCTGAATTCATTACTTACCTCTCTCTCTAACAGGCTTATCGGGAAGAAATGCTCCCTGGCCAATAATTGGCTGCTGATTTTTGTATCACCATTCCCGCACTTCCGAAGCGAATCCAGTCGAAGCAAGTGTCGAACATTCGAGTTGATGACTGCGGTCGTATTCGATGGAGTAAGAGAGGATGGTCGCGGATCTGCGTGCCCTACATCAGGAGAGAGTTCCGCGGAGGTAAGCATTAGATCTTGTGAGCATAAACAGAGATGTTTTCGGTCGACCGGAGTTTCTGTGCTATCCGCCAGTGGAGAAGATGGAACGCGCGAGGAATAGTAAGCGGGGACGGAAGACGACAGCTCGGCAGGCCCGCTGCCGAGGTCGATCCGGATCGTCCTTTCAACGCGGGAGGAAACGACATCGGCGAAGGATGAGGACGAGGTCTAAAAATGCGGTATATCATTCTAGGCTGGCGAAACTGAGGCGTTAAGCAGCGACGATTTAGCCCTTACCGCGCCGCAGAAGCAAGCCTCAAGCCTCGTGCGTGAGCGTTTGTTTCTAGTGAAGTCTTTCGGTAGCATACCTGGTTAATTTCGAGTACCTATCCGGTACTCAGCAGCTTCGGCATGAGTAAGTGAGGATTTCCTCGTCACGACCGAAGCCTCTCGATCGGACCCGAGCTCCCGTAAATTGAATCACTCGGATTGTTCCATATCGAGCTCGAATGTCTCGGTATATCTCGGATCCCGCTGGGAAAAATCTGGACGGGGGAAACTCAGGGAAGAGCGCCGTGCGCGTAAGGAAGAGGCTCGGATTCGAGCCGGACGTATAGGACGATGTCTCCTCCAGGGCTCCCCATCGAAAGCGGAACTAGGTACCTGGGGTGAAACAAACGAAACTCCAAAATCGACAATCGCCGACTTGTTCGCCCGAAATCCATACATTGGCTCCTCTTCGACTCGTCGCATACGATATTTTTGCTGGGCTGTTTAATTAATACTGCCGTTGTCAATTAATCAAAAGTCGAGGTGGAGGAGGGTGGAATTCGGCTGAGCCTCTCCTCTTTCGGCGGTCCGTCCAGCGCGACGAGCTTCCTGAAGTCTAAGAGAGACATTCGATAGTCAGGCGACCGCGACGAAAGTGATTCCGATGGAAAGAGCTCCCGCTATGGTGCGCATACACCATGCCTTCAGCGTTTCCATCTAGGTTTCCGAGCTCCCCGCGTGGGGTTCACCCGATTTCACCCGGCTTTGCACAAGCGTCCGGTAAGGCGACTCGAACTCCCGCGTCCATAGATGCTGACTCCGGGGGAATCTCGTCATGGAGAGAACAGGCCCTGACCTATGGCTCCTCGTTTTTCATTAGGCCGATTGGAGCAAATCACCACTATATCAGATAGTGTTCCATAATACATATATCAGATATGTACCTTCCGGATACTGTTCGTCAGTGGGGCAATGCCACCGGAGACTTCTTCGAGAGATTGCGGCGGATATCGATAGTACAATGGGCCCTCCAAGAATCGAAATCATTTCATGTACTGAAATGCTCCATGAGTATTCAGCCGAGAATGGCGAATTTGAGGCATCCAGAATGCCGAACCTCAATGGGGTGGCAACGGAGTCGTTCGGCTCGGAAAGGCATCAGTCTCCGCTTCAGATCGGATTACAACGTTTTTAATCTCCGCCATCCATGGATGTCTCCGTCGTCGATATTGAAATCGTACTCAGCGAGCTCGAATTTGCTCAGAACTCCGCGTATATGTTCATCTCTACCTATCGGAGGTTTGCTCCATTGTCCAAAGTCCGAGCGATCTGAAGAACGAGAGATCACAGATCATTAATTCCGAGCCTGTGCCATAGAATTCGAGGGTGAGCTTCGACATTTTCGACAAGATCCAATTAATCACGAATGTTCGCGAGCAACATTATTCCCAGTGTAGCTGATGATCACAGAATATTTCTCATCAAGATAAGCACTCCGCTCACAGCGTATGGTAGAAAGGCGCTTTTGATCATCGTTAAATCTGCGAGCTACGAAATGACCCTACTGTTTCTGACCGTGACCTACATTAGGCCCCACTGAGAAAGCATCACAAATCAGCCGTAATCTTGAGCTTTGATTCTTTGTAACGCGCGCATTCGTAACACGGATGATTTTGAAAGTGCACTGAAGGGGCAAGGAGTCGCTAGGAAGACTGTCGCACCTTTCTCTCTTCATGAAGTTCGAAGTCCGGACCGTGTTTGAGTGCATTTTGATGATCGGGCAAGCAGATCCGGAAGCTATGGCGAGACTCATCAGGAGCGGAGGGAGCTTGGACCAACAGCGCGATCTTCCAGTGAAGCTGCAGGATAGTTTCCAGAATCGGATCTCGAACGACTGAGGGTGAGAGAAGGCCGCACGGCACCTGGCGAATCAACTATTTCAGCTACCGAATTGCTGATTCGTTCTTCGCCGATATGGAAAAGGTAAATGTCTCCCTCAGAAAAATATATCTCGAGATGTTTCATTTTTTGTCGAGACATAGCATCTGAATCTCGCGGACGGAGACGGCTTTGGTTGGATTTGGGCTCTGATAAGGACTGTGAGCACCGCGCTTCGCCGCCAAATGACTTCTACCGGACGTCTACTCGACGACGCCGACGCTTCTCGTCGAAAACCTCGTGTCTCTCACCCATGAGCTCCGACGATGTTAGGGATCCGAGTCTAGTGTCTCTCTTCAGTTCTGGGGGAAGGAGGGCGGAGTAGGGGTTGAATATCATTATCTGTTATTATTCGGGTCTGGAAAACCCCTGTTCCGGTGGACACAGTTTCCGAGCCTCTAGTGAGGCTTTCCTCGCGCAACAGTCTTCAAAGAAACGCTTGGATCGGGTGGTGTGAGAGATCTCCGTGGCACAGGAAAATAAGATAGAAATCTACCGAATCTTATCGGCGTGCGCGGTCCGGTGACGAAACAACAAATAAATGACGGAAGAGACTTCCACAGATCTGTCAACAATGGATACTTTCTTTGAAAATGACGCAGGTAGTTGGCACGGGACATGACACGATATGTCGAACAATCTAGGTTGGTATGTCTCGTCACCGCGTCGCGACGGCTGCAGATGACATTCGATAAGTTTGCTACTCTTCTGATGAAGTCTCCAAATGGTTCCCAATAATGTTACAATCGAAAATCCGGAGCCGCAGCTCGGACCGGATCACGAGGTCCGAACGAGGGGTCCGAACCTTCGGAGCGCGCCGTACCTTCCCCACGTCGCGGTGGCGAGAGGGTGGCAACACGTTGCTCTATTTACGAAGACATCGTTCGAAAGAGTGCTCTCATTCAGCTCGTTTACTTTTCCAATCCGTTGTGGACTTTGTATAGGTTTTTTTTCCCTTCGATTCACGGTGACGATTGTCCAGCGTCCTTGACACTGGAGAGAAGAGTCGTAGCGCGCTTTCCCCGTCGGACGGAATACCGTCTTGGCGTCGGCTCGGTGGCGAACTGCTGAATCAGGAGCAGATAGCGACGACTCGATCCAGGCCATGGACGAAGTGAAGTACGTTTTAGGCGTGGATCTCGGGACGACAGCAGTAAAAGTGTGTCTCGTGGACCAGAGCTCCAGGCAAAAAGTATTGCAGCTCAGTCAGGCCACAAAAGCCTCGTTGAACGCGATTCAGCCCCAGGATGAGCAGTGTCCTGAAAAGATCCTCTTAGCGCTGCAGTACTGCCTCTCCACAATCGACAAAGAGCTCCTGAAGCGCGTGGTGAAGATCGCGGTGTGCGGCCAGATGCACGGCGTGGTTCTGTGGAAGAAAAATGCATGGCGATACGAGCTCGCGAAAGAACGCTTCGCTTTCAACAAGGAGAACATAAGCAATCTCATAACATGGCAGGATCGTCGATGCACAAAAGATTTCCTCGAGGGCCTACCCCGAAAGAGTTCCTCTAGTTTCGGCGATGTCAGTTCCGGATTTGGATGTGCCTCATTGTTCTGGCTGCTCAAGAACGGCTCACTATCCCAGGACTACGAGTGCGCCGGAACAATTCAAGACCTTGTGGTGGCAATGCTCACCGACCGGGAAACCCCTGTCATGACCTCCCACAACGCAGCTTCGTTCGGCTATTTCAACCCTGAAGACAACCGATGGGATGTCGGAGCTCTGGCCTCGGCAGATTTCCCGTGCTACCTCTTGCCCGAGGTTGTGGACGAGAGCCAACAGGCGGGAAAACTCAAGTACTTTTGGTTCGGTATACCAGCGAGAACACCAGTTTTTGCGGCATTCGGAGACACACAGTGCTCGGCGCTGTCAGCCTTGCAGGAGAACAAAAATACCGCTCTTTTGAACATGGGCACAAGTAGTCAGCTCTCGTTCGTTTCCGATAGCCGTGAGATCCACCCACGAGGAGACTACTCGTACTTCCCATACTTCGACAGTGAGTAAAAAACGATTCATCCGCAAATCATAATATGTATGCCCATATCAAGATAGTTGCGGACGGGCATATTTTCGTCGTTTAGTCCCTCTCAAGGGTCAGAGTCTGGTCGAACTGAAACCAACGCGATATTTTTCCAGGGCGATATCTGTGCGTGGCCGCATCCCTGAACGGCGGGAACATTCTCTCGCATCTCGTCGCCACGTTGCGATGCTGGCTGGAGGAACTCGGCGCACCCCTTCCCGAGTCGAAAATTTGGGAAAGGCTTTTGAGTCCGCAATCATCCGACAGTCCGAACATCCGGGTGAACCCTCAGCTGTTCGGGGAACGCCACGATCCGGATCTGACGGGTAGCGTTCTGGATCTCACCCCCGCGATACCTTCCTTAGACATGACGTTTCGGGCTACTTGTGCCGGTCTCCTAGAGAACCTGATAACAACACTGCCACTCAAGATACTTCAAGATCAGTCGATAGCCTCAATAGTTTGTTGCGGCAAGGTCATCAACCACAACGTCGTTCTACGCACCGAAGTCAAACGGATTTTCGCCGACTTCGCCGTGGACTTCGGTAAAAACTGTGAATCCGCGTACGGAGCTGCGTTGGCAGCGATTGTTTATGCGCGGAGTTGAATCATCCGGTTATGAGAGGCAGGCTATCCCAACATTCGCTGCATATTGTTTCCGGGACATTTGTCGACCTCTCAGTTTATCGTTCTCGGTATCTATGACCATTTAAGAGCCATTTTTATATTCACCGTAGAACTCGATCCGGCGCTGGATGTCCCGCCGACGCAGCGCTCGGCTCACCGCTTGTGAGAGGAATCAAGCAGTCGCACTGACTTTAAAGCATCATATCATCATGCGGCCATCTATCACCATGCTAAGAATGGGCCGGTCTACATACATTGTGCATAAACATGTTTTACGGAGCAGAGCTTCGACCTGTGAAGGGGAGCATCATACACCCTACAAGATATATTACACATTTTTTTCTTTCTAGGACTTATAATAAAGGAAGAGTTAATATTTTGAACGCGAGCCCCGCTATTTTTATTCAGGCCTTCATTTCGCTTGTTCTGTCTCGCAGTCTGTGTAGGTACAGAAAATGCAATTGCTTGCTACTACCGGCTTGGTCCGCTCTAGCCTCCCTCGTTTGCCGACGTCTCGAGAACATTTCGTTTAGGAAATGCGAGAGTGTACGAGGGATTCTAGAGATGCGAGACTACGAGTTCAATCGACTTCCAAATTCTGAGTACAGTTCTTTCCTTCTTGCTATGAGAGACAATAATCGACAGTCACGTTATCCGGTATCTCAGTTGACGAAAGTTTTAAATGGTTTTGATTTGGGATGAGGCGACGCCATCTTCAGGTGGAGACATATATTACATATGTATTATCTTTGTTATTGTGAAATGAGCGTGAAAATGGCACAAGATGCTTCAATCGGTTCCCAGTCCACGTCGGAAATCTGTTTAGTGTACTTTATGATCTTCGATGACGACCCTCTCGATCAGTTTTCTATACAGTTGTGACTAGACGAGCTGTGGCCACAACGTACCCCTCGTCATCGGGCGTAGTTGATGGCTTCTTGTCCTCGCTCCTGATCATGGGAATCTTTGAGCCGTTCGGGGTGGTTGGTGTCGAACGTGGACGATAGCTGAACGGTGCGATCACTGCTGCGGGAGACGCAACACTCGCAACCGACGGACCGACCAGTTTCGTCACTTCGGATGGACTCCGAAGTCCAGGGATCGAACGGGGAGCGGCCACAGGGGACGAATCGCCCACCTTCCGGTAAGCGGCCACGGATCTCTTCAAGAATCCGGTGGTTTTCTGAGAACTCTGGGGAGCTGATGACGTTTTCGAGGTCGACCAAAACTCACTGGGTCTCACTGGATGGGCGCCGACGGTTCGGCTCTTCTCGTTATCGTTCGAATCAGGGTAGGCAGTGAGCCCTACTTCGTTGATCTTCTCGTAAGTTCCACTCCGAATCAAAGATGAGCTGTCGTTAGCGTGAAAAGCCGTCGTGTTGTTCTTGTTGATGGTGAAGTCATTGTTCTCGTAATTGTTGTTGTTCACGTTGTTGTTGATCGAGTTCGATGTTGGTCGTTCTATACTAGTGATGGCTCGTTTCGTGAGAACAACGCGTGCCTGGCTTGGTTGCGCTTTTGCATGAGCGATCGCTGCCGCGCGGGCGCGAGAAGCGGCGGTGGTCCGCATTGCCAAGGGGACCCTGCGGGAGTTTCTAAGTATCAGTCGATGATGCTCGATTGACATAAGCCAATGAGCTCAAACCCTGATCGTCTTGGAAAAAAGTTCTTCTCAACTTGACCAGAATTTCCCACCTTTGAGTTGCCGTCTGGACGACGGATTTGCTCATTTGCGCAGCGTCAGACTGTGCCCTGTTGAGAGTCGGGTGGGTGCTTCGAGTCATGTTGTGGCTCACGGACGACGATTTGTGCATGGGAGCACGGACCGCATTCATTGTCTGTAACAGGAGTAATGCGAACTCGAATCGATCAATAATTAATCTTTCCTTCCATCGCCATACATGGATGAACGATGATGGATCCAATGACGGGAGGAGAGGGAACCACTCACGTTTGCTTTTGCCTGATTGTTCTGGACAGAGGTTGCGTTTGGCACGATGGTCCTGGCTGGTATCGCAGGAGCAGGCTTCAGAGCGAGCTCACCGGAGTCTTTCGTGAATGTACCTTGTTTCGTCAGAGCGGCGGGCTTGGGGGGCTGGTTCTCAATTTGAGTTTTCGGACCGGTAGGTGGACGCACGTTATCGGCCGACGTAACTCTGCTGTTGAGACTCGAGCTCCGTGAGGCGAGCGGGCTCGCCACCTGCGGAGCTTTTCCGCCGATAGGCGTTCTCGGGGTCGGCGACGACGCCGTTCTCGGGAGGGGGCGGCGATTGGCCGGACTTGAAAGCCTGGCGCTCACTGGCGGCGATCTCGCCGGCGACGAGCTCGTGGATCTCGAGCCCGATCTCTCCAGCTCAGCCGGAATCTGGGCCCTCGAGGCTCGAAGAGCACTCGCCCTCGTCTGGCGAATCGGTACCGTTGGTACTTTCTTAGGGGAATTTTTCGTTGAGTTTCTCCCCGCTATGATTACGACTGGCGGTTTCGCGGGCGATCCCGGCATTACGGGCACACCGTTGATCACAACTGGCTTCACGATTCTAGCACCTCTCGTAGGAGTTTGGGGCCGCGGCGACGAGATGTCATAGGTGGCGTCGTCAACGCTGCTCACGACAGAGCACTCGTCATCGGCTGGCTCGTATACTAGCGTAGCGTCGTACGTCAGATCAGCGCAGGAGTTCCTCCTGCCCGCCGACACGTCGAATGTCAGCGTGTTGTCGAGTGATGTGAGATTCTCGCTGCTACCAACAGTCGCGTCCTTCGAGTGGCCGCTGTTGCAGCTCATGAAGTGCGAAGCGCGTAACGTTTCCGTAGACTGTCGACAGGTGTAATATTCAGTACTCGAATCGTAGGGAAGATCATCACCTTCGACATCTGACAGGAACGCGTCCGATCCGATCTCGGTCGGATCGTCCAGCAATTGAGCGACGCAGTTGTTCGAAGGCTTGTTGTTTGCGAATTGCGGATTCTGTTGAGTGTACGTGGCGGCGCTGACGCGAGGGTAAATCGGCGGTTCATTGTGATTTACAACGTCTCGCGTGTAGGTCTCGTCGGCTGCAATGACGTCATGCGTGCGGTCGTCGAACGAGTGGTCCTCCATGTACGAAGGCGGATTGGCGCTGGAATAGAAAAAAAAAAGATATGAGAAACCCGTCGAGCGGATCGCGGGCATACGTCCTGCGCCGCTATGGGGAACGCGTATCCGGTTTACGAGCCATTGCCCCGTTTCCATGCCGCGAACTCACTTCAGCAGGAGATCGGAGTTCATAGAGCTCCCGAGCGAAAGGCATTCGACCGAGTTCAAGCCTGAGGGCGGCATAACGTTGTCGAGGTTTTCGCAGCTTTTCGGACTCCATTCGTCTGCGTTCCAGCATTGTCGGGCCTGGAGCGAGAGTTTCTTCCCGGGAGTACGATCTCCAGTGAGTTCCAGAGACCCACAGCTGCTCGCCATCGAGCCCAAATCGTTGAAGAAGGACGGCGGCTGGACCCCGCCAAGGTCGGAAGTGATGCTCGAGTCGTCCTCGATCTCGATAGCTCGTAAGTGCTTGTTCGTGAGGCTTTTCCGCGGCGAGGGCGGTGGACTTTTGTCCGATATGGAGGATGAGTTCCTGTCGGAATCGTTGTTGTTTCCGGAGCTCTTTTTCGAGGGGAAATTCGGCGACGAAGGAGGCGGCGCTGTGAGCGGGAACGGAAATCTACGTCAGTACGGATTTCGACCGGATCGGCCAGCATGAAACGACGCAAATTTTCATCGTAGATTTTCTAGATAGCAAAACTCACTTGGAACCGGTTTCACACTCCTGACCGCCACGGTCGGAGGTTTTTCCGGCAGTGAAAGGTTGGTTTCCGAGTCCGAGGACGCTGGATCTGTCGAGGAGCTCACGGTGAGGTTTCCCGGGGTAGGGCCCGGATTCGGAATTTCCATGGAAACAGTCTCCGTCGAGCGGGGCTCCACCGGAGCGGTTTTCTTCTTGTTCATCGACGGCGGGGGCGGAGGGGATTCCGTCGGTCTCTTGACCTGAGGGATCCGGCTGCGTTTCAATGGAGACGAGCCGGAAGTCTGAGAGTCCGTCATAGACCCACTCATTGGGCTCGGTATCGCCGATCTTTTCTCGATAGAGAGTTTCTTTTCCGAGGTATCTTTTCGTGCTTTGACATCTCTCGGTGGGTCTCTCGCAGATCTGCGAGGTTCTCTGTGTGGAGTTCCTTGCTGTAAGGTACAAATCGTGTCACGGCTACCGGACTCGGTAACAACGAGCGACTCTGTACAACGTCGATCATTCATCAGGCATCTCTCGCGTACCGCGACTACGCGAACAATGTGGAGGCACAAAGTATGACCGACAGACCTTGCTATTCGTTGGTGAAAACTCCTCCTTGTCTTCGAAAATTGAAGTCGATATGAACGAAGCGTATGTCGACGTCGGCCTCACGCAGGAGGAGCTCGCGGGTCGCCGACGAGCCGATGCAGCTCGGGTTCCTTCAGAAGACGCCAGGAAAGCTGCGGATATTCACTGATAGTAATAAAGAGGTTCCGTCGAACAACGACGTAAGGCATCGTGTTTCAAAAGTCCCCATCGGTCGCCTCACCTGAAGTAGTGCTCCAATCGATGTGTGAATACCGATCGATGCTCGAATGCCGCAGTTGGCCTAAGGAGTGCGGTCTGGGGCGTACATAGCCTGGCTCAGAATACGTCGACCGTATGGAGTCCCTCGATGCGGACCGCGGTACGTGTTCGCCGACAGAATAATGCATGCGACCCGGCAGCGAAGGGAAGAAGAGAGATCTCTTCTCGGACACTGTGGCGAGCAAATGAAGCCGCGTAAATGAGGGGATTCCATACTTTGGCCCCCGTGTTGGACACGAAGGAATCCCGCGAAATTGGATTTGTCTTGAATCGTTCAGTTCTGACGTTATCGTCTCATTTTCAAACCAGGATCTCGGCTGTCCGCGGGACCGTTTTCTACACTTTCTTTCCCCTTCTATCTAGTACTGATAATGTAGGTCTCGCGACGATACGTTGCGATCAATCAGAGCAAAAAGCTTCGAGATGAAAAGAAACTGCTTGTGGGACTCGAAGGCGCCATTCTCAACTGGGTCATTACCAAGCTGCGGCAGAGACCGCCGACTCTCCAGCAGCGCGTTTTGACATTTAAGCCGAGATACAATCCTCTGCGCTCGGGCTAACGGGACTACCGCATTCAAGTCGAAAATCTTTCCGGTGGTCCTCGAGCTTATATTACTCGATCAAGGGAGTCAAGGACTCCGGCCCTCGGCCGCCTTTTGACTTTTCCCACGGATTCGAAATTATCACGAGATTTTTGTTTTCGGCCGCTCAGATGATCTCTCTGCGAATACCTTGCGGTGCAGAATAGTGGAAAAGGAATGGGAATCGGAAACGGAAGCTCGACGGTATCTGAATCGGAAACGTTCGGAAAACGCGTCGCGGACAGAAGTCCTATTGAACTTGAACTCTGCACTCACCGGGGCTGGCCTTCGGCGACGCTTCGATGTTGTCGCACAATTCACTGAGGTTTTTGGCGTTTTCACCCGTTATGTATTGCTGCTTGAGATTCTTGGCCTTGCGGGCCAGCAATACGGGAGTGTCACAACTTCTGATCGAGCTCGTCTCGGAACTCTTGAGAGACAAATCCTCGGAGACGAGCGAGCTCAGTCTTGACTCGAGCCCGCCGCATTCTAGAGAATCGGAGAGATGCTGAGCCGTCAAAAGGTTCTTGAGAGCGGCGGACGAGCCCATCGAGATCATTTTGTGTTTCGAGTTGACCAGATTGCGCAGCATACCGACAGCGCCTGAAAGCGAGCCAGAGAACACGTTTGAGTTTCCGAACCTTCGGCAGCGAGACGAATATCAGAAAGAAGAGCGTATTCGATGCAAACATTCGAGCGAAGCTTGTGAAGTCGTTGAACCGCCATTGACATGGTGGGCTTTAATCGCATAATCTCCTGGAGAAACACTCCGAACATTTATTTATTGCAATCGGAAAGGCGGTGCGCGACATTGGGTTCAAGGCCAAGGGACCCACGTGTCCCGATTATTTGCATGATGACTTTCCATCTCTGACCACAGAGCCAGCGACGGTTCCTGTTCCGACAAAAATTATTGCATGGTTCCGATTGACTCACCCAGCTCCCAGAGTCGTTTTTGATCTTGGGGACAGCGCGCGGATAGATTCCAAAGCGTTCCACACGCATTGCTGACCACGGTAAGACTCGGAGATTTCAGTTGTTGGAGAAGAATTTCGAGACAGCTGTGTCTGCGCAGTATCGCTCTGAAAAAAATTGGAATTCAGACTGAGTTTTTGCCAGTGGCGGGTGAATCATACTCAGTGTTCATGGACTGTACTCCGCACTGTCGCAGAAATCACCTGTATTCGTCTCGTGTTGCGACGTACGATGAGACATTTCTCAAGATTCCGCCGCCGTTCTCCACGATTGAAAGGGTTTTGCCCTGGCTCCGGTACGTCAGGGTCCTGCAAAAATTGTACGGTTCTATGAATAAATAATAGATGGAGACGGGATCTCGATTGTCTTCGATGCCGCGCCCTCCACGAGGGGATAAATAATCGAAGCGCTCCATTCGAGGAGCCTCCCCGCTGCTCCAGAGGGAAAAACGCGTCCACAGTTACAGTGCGAAACCTCGAAAGGTCAACCCGAGAGTGACCCTCCTTGGAGGTTTGCCAAAAGCGTCCTTGTCAGATGCCCCCCGTGGCTAGAATGATCAAAAACTCAACTCGGCGAGCTGATAAGCTGAAGAAGAGCAACTCAAGAGCATCACTTCCGCAAATACTCATCGCCGAGATACTAGCGTCACGTGTTTGAGTTATAGCCACCCCGGGTTTCCGTCCGGTCGCTTCCAATACCTGGGCATGAAGCCAGGACTAGCTAGGACGAGCTCATCAACATCGAGAGACGTGACCTCGCGACTCAGGAAGGGTCCAGTCGATTTTGATGACACTATGGCTTTCGACGAGCTCTCTTCCACGGAACGAAAATCGTTCACGAGAATCGGGATCCCATCCGGATCGCTTGACAGCACCGGAACACTACGTGTATCCCTCGCCTTCCCCTCCCCGCCTCTCTTCTCCTACCAGGGAAACAGGAATGAATGAATAAATCACTCGGCAGTCCGAATACTCACCCGACTAAGAAACCGAGGGCACCCTCGACAGAGCAGATCTGAACTTTGTTTTCAGTACAATGAGCGCTCAGGTTCCACAGAGCCGACAAGACGGATTTCAGGGTTCCTTCTTTTTCCATGGACATCATGCACTTTGTGAGGGAAATGACACTGCCCGATTCTCGCAGAGAGACTCGGCTCATGCTGTCGGCACGCCAGGATAGGTTACGCAGTACACTCGCGGTGACCTGTTTCAGATCGTCGAATCGAGAATCCAATTGAGCCACGAGAGATGTCATGAAGCTTCGCATCGAGCAAAGTGCCGCCTTGTTGTTGCCATCGCCAAAGGTCAGGTTCGTCAGAGCCATGCCCGAGTAGCGACGTATCAGGAGGCAGGACTCACGGTTGTGACCATGAGCAGCGAAATCGCAGTGAAGGAGTTCTGCGATCGCCTGAAGACCACCTGCGATAGGGACTCGCGCGTTACATGGGAGGAGTGACCTACTCCGACCACAAATTCGAACGAGGCTGAGTGCACGAGCGGGAAAATGCTCGGGAAAGGAAATTGAGAGAGGAATCGCTACGCAATTCCTCTATTTTGCGAGTCGGGGTTTTCTTGCCACCCAGGTGGCTATCTACAACCTACCGAGTTGACACATGGCGTGGCGGTGCTCCTCGTCGAAAGACAACTTCATGAGGGCGGCAACCGCTGAGGTTGGATGTTCGAATTCCTTATTCTCATTCTCCAAATTCTCTGCCTGATCACCTTCTTCAAGCGCATCACAGAAGTCTCGGACCTGGAAGTTTCGTTTCACAGGCTTATTTCCCTCGAATCGATGCTTCATCCTCGAACAGTGCGAGCCGGGAGCGTGGCAGTTCCGATAAGAAGAAAAAAGTTATCGAACCTGCTCCAGAAGCTTGACAACACGAGCTTCGCGTCTGGATCGTTTGTCGTCGGGCAAAGCATGTACAATGTTGTGCAGAGCCTTGGCGGCCCGGACTCTGGACTCACGAGTTCGGAGTCGACCTGAAAATCCGTTGATTGATTATTTTGGAAACGTTCGACGACGCGAAGCGGAAACTACGTGGGTCAAGTAATACTCGCCGCGAAGCGTTCTCTCTACCTTTCGGGTTCCCGTGCTCGTCGATAATCCCATGGAGAAGCTGAACGAGAAGCGGAATGCAGCCGCTCTGTCGCATCGCGAGGCAACTCTCTTTCGAAGTTGTCATGGTCTCAAGAGTGGCAGAAACGTCATCGCGATCTTCAGTTGCCAACGTCGACAGAAGGGAATAAACCATTTCTACTCGGGTGTTCACCAGCTGCGGATTCAATCGGAGGGAGGATGACGCTGTTGAGTACAGAGATGACGCCATCAAGGACTTGGCGGTCCCTACTGAATCTTCTTCGATGGTTGAGTCGGTCAGAGATGTCGGTATGCCCGAGGAGCTCCTACTAGAACGATTGTCGACCACAGAGTTGGGCAAGGATCTCCACAGCACTGGAAAAATTAAGATCATTTTAGGAATTGCATAAGTCGCCTTCGGGGACTCTCACAAAATTTTGAATCGGTAGAGCATCGAGCAATTATCCTACTTCGGGCCGCAGAGGCGGACCACCGAAGTGAGTCGTAGGAGCGACTTCCCGGCCCGAGACGCTCCTCGATCGGTTCCCGGGCAGGCGAGTCGCTTGCACCTATGCAAACGGAGATACCGCGAATACTGTCATACATGGACATGGACAGTATTCCCAGGATTTTCGAGCAAGAGCTCTCGAAATTTCCAGGGACGCACCTATCTATTTGAATGCCTCATCAATAATAAGAGAAAGAGGTCGAATGTCAGGCGCATTTAAATTTCAGTCCGCAGCCGGAAGAAGAGGCTATATTTTTGAATCACGAACGTCAAAGTCGAGCCCATCGATTCTTTCCCGTATCCGCGAACGCCTGAGCACAGGACTCGGCTCCAAAGAGTCAGTGAGCTCTGGGGGTCGAGGCGTCGAAAGCGCCGACTTAGGAGCCCTGATTCGACCAGCGTCCTACGCTTTCCTCGGAGCTCCAGCGAATGTATAATAAGGAGAACATTCTTGCCGGATCATGACTTAGTCAGTCGTGTAATCGAATTTGCAACTTTGCTCAGTCTCGGACAGGAGCAAGAATCGTCGCGAGGTCTACTGCGAGAAGTTGTCTGATCGACTCATTCGCCAATTCTGCTGTATGAAGCACTTTCTCTCTATCAAGCGACAAAATTAGGAAGGACCAACAGGATTTTTCGATAGCTCTGTAGCCCACCAGATGGTCAAGCATTTTACCTCGCGAACTCGTCGTAACATTTCCTACCTGTGTCGGGGGACCAGTCGGGCGTGCTGTCCCGATCCGCGTCCGATGTCTGACCCAAGCCAGACTCCCCGTTCAGGGGAATCATCTGGCCCGGCAAGCCCACAATGGTTGGAGGACGCGCGGCTCGTTCCTGAAACAAAACAGACTACTCTCAGCGAAAATTTCGTCGTGACTCTCAGCGTGACAAAAGTGAACCGTCCGATCCGATGTCTGTTGATTGGGCTGAGTAGGAGCCGTTCCCATTACATTTCATATTTCACGCAAGATAAATTCGTTTCTCTTTCTCTGAATAGGTATGGCTCAATAATTACTCTCGACCATCATTGGAGACGGATCCTCGAAGTGCATCAGCATGACTGCGATCGCGCTTCGGGCCTTCATGGTCCTGTGTATTCCGTTCGCTCACTTCGAGCCGACAGACAGCGGAGACTGGCTGCTCGAGTGCACGGGTGAACCTTGCTCCTAAGCCGGGCGCTTTATTAGCACTTGAGCGAATTATCAAAGCGCGAACTCAGCCCTCGCGGTTCTGCTCACTGACTGGTTTAAGCTCCCGCTCATTGCTGAATCTTACCGATTAGACGGATCCAGCTCGGAGCTCTCGAACAGAACGAAAACAAACGGTAGAACGCCCAACTCTGCGGGAGTGGGTGTGTCATTCTTCACACACATCTGACTAGAGCTGACCGAGCGGTTCCGGTCGGCTCACGATTCGAGCTTTCTTGGAATGTCACACAAGCGACCTGCTGCTTATCTGCAGCAAACAGGTCTCAGGACATTCAGAGGTGAAAGAGAATGGCAGTCCAAGATGCCCGACGCATTGATCTTACGGTAAATCAGGATTTTGGAGCATCGATTTTCATAAATTCAGCACGTCACGCTGGAGATTTGTCTCGCCCTCTCGGCATCGAGTCTCCCATCCACGACTTCTTCTCCGGACTTCGAGCTTTTGTGCGCTCCCACACGGCTTCTCCAAAAAATTGGCGTAAGTTTCCTGGTTCCGGTTCTCACCTTGCTCTCCATTCAGTGTGTGGGAACTGCGGTCCTTGACACGCTGTTAATGGCGATGATGTTGTGCTGCAAGGGAGAAGACACATTAGGGCCTGGTATAACACATCGACACGATTTCCCGCAAGCCTCTTTTGGGGAGGCGAGATGAATCCTCCTCAGCTCCGCCGGTCCCACCGCGCTCGGAGCCTTCCGATGCGACCGGGTTTCTTAGGGGAGCTCGCCGACATTGGTGATAAGACTCCCGTCTCCCGAGGGGTTCGGTTGTCGAGAGGAATAAATATTCTACCCGCCTTGACACCATTCGGCATAGGGGATACTCGAGAAGGCAATAGGACGAGTAGAACGCAACCCCCGCCCCGACGAATGCCGCAGCCTCGAACACTCAGGTTGATACAGAGGCGAGTGGCACTCCGGCTCGGTCTTTTCGCAATCTAACCATGTTCTCTTCTCGTTCTCTCTGTACATCTCATCGGATATGGCGTAAATTACGTGCCGTCCAGAAGTCTCGGATCTTGTTCTTCTCAGCAAGAAAACTCAGGAGGGTGTTGGAAACGAGTGAAATTGACGCATTTCTATTGCGTCCGAGCTCTCCCTTCCGTATACATAGAGGACGATTCCAGGCCGAACGCCATCGGACAGCCGACCCAGTGTCCATGAAAAGAAATAATGCAGAGTACGACATTGAAGGCCGAAAACTTTGCCGCACAATATATTGCCGCAGTTTGATACAAGACTCCCCGCGTGTAATATAGGTCGATGCGAATGGAAGTGACTCGTTCTGTTTCGATTCGCTGGGGACAGGAATTACCATTCTCTTCCACAGAGATGCGTATCAAAAGCGTAACTGCTTCCCCCCGACGGTCCGCAATTTATTGCGCACCGGAGCGCTGCACTTCGTGAAAGTCGCTCTTGGGAACTCGTTCAAGCGTCTCTCAACAGGACCGAATTTCATAAGCTCATCCACGCATCCGCTCCTCGCGTCCATACGACGTTCCAGCCAACTGGCGGAGCTGCTGGAAAAACCTCGAGACTCCTTAGCCTCGAGACTCTCGAGATTCACCGCATACCAGACGCTTGACGAGGCTGCCTCCGATCGCGCCAGCTCCGGAACTCACCTTGATATGTGTGTATTCTCTAACGATACGTGGCTCAGTCTAATTCAGGGCCACTGGCATAAGATCAACGTAATCTCAGAGACGATTAGACATGAATCTGAAAAACAGGTCCTCCCGCAGTCACTTGTAGTCTGTATAGCGAGTCAGACGCCATACTGGAGCTTTAATCCACCCTCGTTCTCCAGGACAAAAATGCCAGGAGCGAATACCAGAGGGCGCTCCGGTCCTTTCGGACAGGATCGTATGCGTCTCTTGGAGGAAGCGCGAACTCGGATCAGCTGGAGCCAAGGATACTAATTCTGAGATCCGGGAATGACGTGAATTCTGACTATTTAGCGATGTCCTCTCCCGTTCAGCAAAGTGATCGTATGGAACCGAGCGAAGTAACTCCTGTTGTCCGAATATTCGGCCTCGGAGGTCTCCTTCTGGATCATGTGCGCTCTCTCGGAGTGAAACAGCTGCCTCCAGCCTCCATCACTGGATGGCTTGCCGGTATTGCATGGACAAGCCATGCTCCCGTTTGATCGGTGATTATTTTGCGATGTCTGCTTCTACTATATTCGAGCGTGGGATCTCGTCCAAGAGGTCGGATTTATCTCTTTAAACGTAGATCGAGCCTCGAGAGCCGATGCGCTCTAACTGCCTTCATCCCAGACAGTTATTGGGCTAAGTACATAGATATATGCACAATAATGAGTTTCGCGAATACATATTGCATAAAATTATATGATTTCGCGAGGATGTCATCCCGTGCAGAAAGCAGGAGATCATTGGCCGGGACGCTCATCAATGTTCTCAGCTTCTTCGGACGCCTCTTACTGCAGAAGATATTTCTGATAGACAACGAAAGTCTCTTTCAACTGGATAATAAGTTCCCAGTGTGGCGAGAGCCGCGCTGCCCACTACGATCTGCCGCCGTTGGCGCGAGAGCATATTTTCGTTCGGTGGTCTCCTCTCCGAAGGTGTTTGGCGCGCGCCGGTCGTCTGCCTCGGAAACCGTTGTGCTGAACTAGCAAACAATTCGTGCGCACAACGAAATAAGAAACATTCGTAAGGCTTATCGTTGGATTATCGTTTGATTGGTGAAGAGATTCGGAGGTGAGTCAGGGAATCGCGGGTACTGGCTTTGCTTTTCCGTTCCTGGACGAATCCTCGGAGCCAGTCTTCTCGAGTGTGCTAGCAACAGAGAGCATGAATTCTCTAGGATGTCTTCCGTACAGATGAATCGATTAGAGCTTCGAGAGGGAATTCACTCCGTCGGCTTCCGAAGGGAGCGGCTGCACCGATCCTTCAGAATGTCTCGCTCCAGCTGAGAAATCAGCATTCAGACTGACCATAGACCTGATTCCTCGCTCATTGTTTTTTCATTTCCGCATCGACAGGCCTGAGCTCAAGAACCACTATGAGCACCGAATCTAAGCCAAGGGCCAGTCAGGCGCTCGCTAAACGGTGAGATTCTTCTCCGAATTCGCCTCTTGCGCCCCGGATCATGTAGTATCCTCAATTGTCAACAAATTGATCCATCTCGATGCCTAAAGTGATCTCGACGATGCCCTTGGAATTCACCGAATGTTGTTCTGTAGCCGCGCTGCGTTATGGGCCCGACCGTGTCAGAGTCTCACCAAGAATCTTTTCGATTCCGTTTACAGGTTGCAAGATGAACTTATGGCTCTCACGGTCAGTTGCGGAGTCGGAATTCTCTATTCTCGCTGCCGCTTTTCCGATTCCTCTTATTATAATCCGTGGGATCATCTGCCTCTACTCCGCGGAAATTCGATCAAATAAGAAAATTTTTGCAGATGAACCCAGAGGTCGGCGTGTCAGCGTTTCCAGATGGGGATACTCTTTACCGTTGGGTCGGGACGATCGAAGGCCCCATAAACACTGCCTACGACGGTCTGACGTACAAGTTGACGTTTGTGTTCCCGTCAGATTATCCATTCAAACCACCTACTGTGAGTAATTGCTAGTGGCAGAGACCAGCAAATGAGTCATTCGTTCAATAGGTCGCCCTCTCGATAACCACACAGAAGACTCCCGTATAAGGAATCGCTCAGAACCCATTTCACTCCGCAGGTTATGTTCCGAACTCCCTGCTTCCATCCGAATGTTAGTAAAACAGGCGGCATTTGCTTAGATATCCTCAGCAGCAAGTGGTCCGCCATGTTAGACATAAGAACGATCCTGATCTCCATAAGATCATTGCTCGCGGGTGAGAATTCTCAGCTTAGCGGTGGCATATTCACGCTCAATGACGAGCCCGCCAACCTGGAGTCTAAAAATACACGAAATCCAATAACGTTTTCAAACTCGCCAGATCCCAACATAAACTCGCCTCTCAACACGACAGCAGCGACTTTATGGGCGGATCAAAAAGAATTTCGCAAGGTCTTGCTGGAAGAGTACAACCGAGATGTCCGCAAAGTCACCGATGGAAATTCTTGATTATCAATTTAGATTCAAAGCAATAGGTTCTCGGAGTGTCTTGAAATCCAACCCTGTACAGCTGTGTTATATCTTCCCTCGAGGCTTCATCATGATGACAACGAATTATCCCCGGCATGATGCACATTCTTCGACTTGACTGTGTAAACCTCAACTGGACCGCATTGTTCTTTCACGGTCCTGGGAACAACATCCTTATCGTAAAATGATATGATGTAGACCAGCGTTATTGCTGAAATAGATTTATTCGTTTCGTTTCTTTGGCCGAGAGATCTTCTGGTTTCAAATTTCACTAATGGATTGAAGCTGCACTGGCTAGCCGACGATCAACCCGGAGATAAATCCGAGAGCGTCTGCCTGGCTTCCGAGAAATACGTGTCCCTCAGCCGGACTTGCTGCTCATGCGAGAGTTCTTGTTCTGCGGCTCGGATATCCTGCCGGATCGCATCGACCAGACTGACGGTGGAAGAGAAATCCCTTTCGTCACGGAGGAATCCAGTGAGAAGAACTGCAAAAGGTGTAAGGATGCTGAGATTCTTGCTTCGATATTGCCGCCTGGGGCAAAGGTACCGGTAATTAGACACTAAACCAGTGCGGGCTACCTGAGGTGATCAATTTTAGACATGACCGATCATGAGACACTCCACGGCCAGTCACCTGTCACCTCCGGTGTTAGAAAGAGTCGCCATCTCGAGTTCGCGGATTCGATCCATGGGCAGCGCAATGATATCAGCTCGCCAGCAAGGCTCCAGCGTACCCGAGACCAATCTCACGCGCACCCGAGACACGGGAAATCCCATGCGCGCCGTCTTCTTCGGACACTGATTCCACGATTTTCTGTCAGGGCGAAGAGCTCGACTCATCGCTTCGAGAACCGCTCGAAGTAACAAGATACGCCTTCGGGCCTGGCGTTGCTCAGGAGCTCGTTCCCATAAAGCCGAAAAAAAAAAAAAAAGCGAAAGCCGACTTCCGTATCCCTCGACGTTGATTGAGGATCAGGCGTCGCGGGCTGATTCAAGGAATCGTCCATCCTGACTAGTCCTAGGATAGCGCAATAAGAGCAATGAAGGGGATCTCTTCGAAGGTGGCACCGAGACTCGGCTATTCGGGATTCAGTCATAGCAGATGACAGGCACCCCACCGCGAGTCTCACCGTACTGAGGAACGACACTTGGAGCACGAGACCGAAATTCGAACTCTAGCTTTCTCAGTCGGGGTGAACGGAGAGAAGATTGACAGGAAGAGACCTCATGATTCGCATACGTTCCTTTGCGGGGAGATTTCCATAAGGGGATGAGAATAGTGTCTGGCGGAGATAAAGCGGAAATCGGGAAAAAAATCCTTCGTACTGACCCCTTAACGTACAGCCGTAGAAGCAGCGTGGAATTGTCTGATGAACACCGGGCAGAAGATGAATTTCCACTGTGAGATTCCGGTTTTTGAAGAAGGGGTTGATGCCAATAGATGAGACCATCGGAACCGGGTCATATATCAGGAACTCCGACTCGTCGGCCGTGATCTGAGCCCATCCAAAATATATTCCTTCCGAAGAAAAGACAATAAGGTCGAAAAATGAATATTAAAGCGTATTGCTCCGTGATGAAGCATTCGAGATCATTCTCACCGCGAAGTCGGCCAGATACTGGGCGGTGGCGGCACGGGAAGGGCAAGAAAGGAAAAAGAGAGGTTTGAATGATACGAGAAGCTGCGCCTCACCTCGCGGGAAATTCTTGGGTAGCTGTTGAGCCACTGAGTCCGCTTCCAAATTCGCGGTCGGCACTCCCAATTGGCGACCTCTGCCGAATCCACGGACGACCTTTCCTGGAATTCAGTTTCGGAATTCCGGCTATCGCTGGCTCGGTCTGCGGTCCATCGCTTGACGTCTGTATCGCCCACTCGATAATAGTTGCTCGCAAAGGACGACGTACCTTCAAGCAGCACGGGCAACATTGTCAGAGACTCGATCCACTTCTATCCTTTGTCAGCTTGTTCATCCTTTTGCCGATGTCGCCAAGTTCGCTTCATCTCCTCTTAGTCAGATAAACCGTCTGCAGACTTGTCGGCTGTGTAGACCAGGATCACGCAAACAATGCGGCGATAATCGCATGCGGGAATGATGACGTCCGGCCTTACGTCAGACGTCGAGTTGCTCTCATGGGTGGAACGTCCCTCGAAATTCGGGTCAAAGACGAAACAGGATGATGAGACTCTCTGGGTACAAAGATGGGGAGCACAATGACCGGAACGGGGGAGAAGTTGCTCTCGCCCTCCGGCGAATCGAGAGCTCCCTTTGCCGCTCATATCCCGAGGAGCTAGTCGGGCTGCTGAAGGCTGGCGTTGGGAGTCAATACGGGTGATTGTCATTATCATTCGAAATAACTCCCTCCAAGGTCTATTCGATACAGATAAAGATCACTCGGTCGAATGGAGAAACGCGTCTTCATCATTATTTATCTCCCATACATCTGCTTGAATATACATTATATTTGTGAACGTGAACACATCAGAGAAGAGATATCATATCGAAAGGGACCCTATCCATAGGCAATTGAAGATCCTAAATGTATATTGTATATTCCCTATGATAAGGTACGAACGTGTATAAAATATCAGCGCGAGGTTTACAAATAGAGGAACCTTTTGAACGCCGATTGTAACAGGCCGGCAAATGAACAGCAGATTCTTGAGGTTAATATTTCCTCGGGGAGGACTCCCCCTGATTCCGAAAGTTACGATTATATTAAGTTTTACGCGCCGCAGATCAACGGTATCAGATCCGATAATTCATAAGGAGCTTCTTCCACATTGGAGAACTCTCATGCTGCTCAGTCGAAGAAAGGATCAGATCTATACTTCGAGCAGTCTTGTGCAGTCAGGGCTTCCTTCGAATCCGCGATGTCCTTCCGTATTTGTGAGATGAGCTCGTTGACCGAATCGAAGTTCTTCTCGCCCCGCAAGTATCCCAGGAAGAGGACTGTGGAATGGAGTCGTCACATGTGAGCTATTCCACGGCTCTCGAGCACCGACGAATAATCTCGAGCTATTGTGAAATGCTACATCCAGGCGTAATAAGGTTGGCGAACGATTGTCAGAATCCTCCCGCATACCTTTCAATGTTGCCCCGTAGAAATCTTCGGGGAACTCGTGAATGAGATGAATTTCCACCGAGGGTTTCTCATTCTTGTAGAAAGGGCATAGCCCCACATTGGCGACCATGGGTTGGAGCTCGGTCGAATCGTTTTCCGGACCGTCGACGAGTTTCGCCCAGCCGTAGTAGATGCCTTCAAATTTAGAAAGTTAATACCCAAAGGATCGTAAGGGAATGATTCCTAACGAAATGCTGGGTGGTCCGACCTTGAGTGCCAGAATTAGACTCACCGAATTCAAAATTCGTGGGTAGTTGCACGTCCACGTCCTTGGGATCGATATTCGCTGTGGGACAACCCAAATCCCGGGATCCTCTCCCGAAACCATGAACTACTTTCCCTGATGGATATAAGGAGTTAAGAACGAATGCGCGACGCGCGTGAGGGACCGGGAAGGATCCGACTGGAGGACTCGTCATACTCCGGAGATTTCCGAACTTCACCTCTGAGATAGACGGGCAGAACCATGATTCGAACGTCGGAGCGATCGATGAGTTTCGTCGGGAAGCTTCACCAACGTTCCGCGAAGTTTCGTCCGAATTTGACTCCCGGGGCACAGAGCTACTCGCAACACAGCTTCAACACGGCAGAGTCGTAAGGTTCGTCAGTGCTGACGAGATAAAGATAATGATAACATCATTACTCCGTAAGAGAAGAAGGACGAGCGGAGAGGTTGGATGCAGTCGATCGGAGCGGAGCGCGCGCACGAACTCTTTCTTGTTCGATGTCTGAATCGGTGGTAGTTATCACTATGGAGAGCGATTAGCGATTAGCTGTCCGCGATCTCCTTGTATGTTCGTCGGGAGCGAACCACGAAAACTCGGATGTTCGGTTAAATTTCCGGAGCAGAGAGAATGTCATTGAGAAAGAGTGAAGACGTGCCTCGTTCGCGACGCTTAAGCGACGGAAGCAGCTGACACTTCGGAAGCACGTGCTCTCTTGCCCCGCGCCGTCATAGTTCATTTCTCTCCGGTAGGATCGTTCCAAGCGAGAGAAGAGAAGTGTGTGGTCAGTTTGCGGTGTATTCGTCATGAGATATAGATGGAGTATCTTGGAGCTACATGTCGATGGAGAATTATTGCGAGGAGGAAGTCGAGAATCTATTCGTGAAGGCTATGTCTCTCCGGACAGGAACTTCGCTGAGACAGGGGGGTCAGCTGATTCACGCGGGATTAGATTACTTGGAGGGGAGTGAAGCGCGAGCCTCGACGGACATCTCCGATTCTTGACTTCGATCAACCCACATCATGTTATACCTCATCGGTCTAGGACTAGGGGATTGTAAGGACATCACGATCAAAGGCCTCGAGGCCATACAGAGAAGCGAGAAAGTTTACCTCGAAGCCTACACGTCGATTTTGACGGTTGGTCAAGACGAACTGGTGAGCTATATTCCGATGAACCCCCAGTCAATCGCGACGGGTCGAAATATCGTAATCGGGCAAAATCACGAATCCAAGTCGACTGCTCCCCTTTCCCCAGGAGAAATTCTACGGAAAACCGCTGATCCAGGCTGACAGAACTTTTGTCGAGCAAGAATGTGGCAAGTTGAGCTGTCCAATACAAACTCTGATCGTAGTCCAGAGGCGAGGAGAATCTCTCCTATCCCGATTATCCTGTCCCGATGCCGTGTGCGTATTTTTTTTTTGCAGATACCATGCTGAGCGAAGCCTTGACAGCCACGGTGAGTTTCCTGGTGGTCGGAGATCCTCTTGGTGCCACAACTCATTCCGATTTGATGATCAGAGCCGCTCAAATGGGCGTAAAGACACAGGTGAGCACTTGCATGTACTTGTCATCCATACGAATTTCTTCGAGTCGACAAAACCTCGACCATCGACCCTCGATAAACAGTGTGAGCTCCCGTACGCTTCTTGATGAATAATCCGATATTCCCCTCAGGTTATACACAACGCGTCGATAATGAACGCCGTCGGCTGCTGTGGACTGCAGTTGTACTCCTTCGGAGAGACAGTGTCCATAGTTTTGTGGCAGGAAAATTGGCGACCGACGAGCTACTATGACAAAATAGCCTCGAACAGAAAAGTTGGATTGCACACGCTATGTCTCCTCGGTGAGCATCGGGCAGAGATTGACCCCTAGGCTCCTTCCCGAAAAGGAGGGGGGGGGGGACCTGGAACTTCTCTAAAAGCTTTCGTCCGACGTCATTTTCAGACATTAAGATGAAAGAGCAATCTTGGGAGAATCTCGCCCGTGGCAGAAAAGTTTTCGAGCCCCCGAGATTCATGATGGTGCACGAAGCCGCTAAACAGCTCATTGAAATCCTAGAGATCAAGGAGGAGGAAGCCACATCGAGAGAAAGCCTCGGTGAGTTCTGAGTCCTGATCCGCGCGCAATTTGTATAAGATCGTCAGATTCCTTAAGAGCGAGACGCCCGATACCCACGAGGATAGAGTTTCGCACATTGTATTGCGGCGGGAACCTTGGGATTCCTCTGATTGACATAACTTCTTCGACTCTGTATCTTCAGCGTATTCTCCAGAGAGCTTAGCCGTTGGCCTGGCTAGGATCGGCACAGAAAACCAGAAAATCGTCGCAGGAAGCTTGAAGCAACTGACCGAGACAAAGGAGATACTGGGAGGACCTCTGCACTCATTGATCTTGCCGTCGACTTCGCTGCATCCTCTCGAGTGGGATATGTTGAGCATGTTTGCGCTGGATCAGGAATGGTTCCAGGAGAATAAAAAATACTACGTCAAGTGATATCCGAGTCCCTCTGTCTTTAGACCTTCTAATATCGCCGTCTTACCGCTCCGGCACGGGCTGCGGGAATTAATAATTCTAATGGGCAGAGGAGAATTGAATCCCTCTTCTGTCGCGTGTTACTGGATGAATTCTCCCTCAATCTCATATGTTGGATTGTTTCAGGCGAAGAAAGACTCTGAGCCCTTAAAATTCTGGCGAACGATTAATGACTTTATTCTCGTTGTACTGTCATGCTGATTGGTCTCGTTTCCGCTAAACTCTACTTGACTGAGTGTGCACCGAAGGGAATCTCAATTATTCTCAATCTCTCTCTCTCTCTCTTGATGAACGATAGAGCTTGAACTCATGGATGATTTCACAAAGATTAGGGTACGACGTACGATAGGGAAATCATAGCTTCCGTGGACCGGGGGGAACTAGATCCCGATTGTTGGGATGGCTGATTAAAAGTCTTGCGAAGCTTTCCCCGCAGAGGAAGAGTCCGTCTTTTTGGGCAGCAACATCGAATTGATGTTCGGCAGAACCCCACCTTGGGAGATGGTGACTCCTGAGAGGAGTTTGTTCAGCTCCTCGTCGTTCCTGACAGCCAGCTGGATGTGGCGGGGAATGATTCTGGCTTTCTTATTGTCCCTCGCAGCGTTTCCAGCCAACTCGAGAACTTCAGCCGCAAGATACTCCAGAACGGCCGCCAGGTACACGGGAGCGCCGGCTCCGACTCTTTCCGCGTAATTTCCCTTCCGCAACAACCGATGCAGACGACCTACGGGGAATTGGAGTCCAGCTCTGCGGGATGAAACAGCGAAATTAATTGGGAATACGGCTGATCGGAAATCAGGGATCTCATGTGATGATTCATTTCTCAACAATGACAGTGCAAGTTTGTCGGGTCTTATTCGAATTTTCCGCTGCTTCTCCGACGGACGCTCACAAAATCCAGCAAACCCGTCGCGATCTTCCGACGGGACTCAATTCTTTGTCGCCCTTCCTATCTTCTATCGGAAGGGAGCTCCGATGGGAAACTGAACGGCCGACATCGTGTCGCGCGCCAAAAACTCGAGGATCGTACCGTGAATGAGGCGGAAATATCACTCGTTCCAAGCTCAAATCGACTCACTTCTGGGACCGGGACTTCGAGGGAGCTCCCTTAGTCTTGCCAGCTTTGCCGCGTCCAGACATTTCGACGGTTGTTTGAAGACTTCGTTCGGTTCGCTAGGCTCTCACAACACAAATGAGCGCGGCTTCGAGAAATAGCGCGCTCCTGCTTTAGCATACGATGTTTGGCGCTGCATCTGTTCCTCAACGTTCTCTCTCAATCATCATCATCATGATTTTTACATGTTTTTAGGAATTCCGTCATGGCTCGTTTGAAGCGAATACTGCCGACACGGGCAGCGCGGAAAGCTCGGAAAAAGATCAGAAGAAATCGCGGGTCTCTGTCCTCTACGGAGCAAAATCCGGGGGGAACCGTTTGCCCGGTGGGGGAGCGGGGTGATTCTCTGCACAAACGAAGGAGAGGCTGCCACGGATAGGAAGATGTCATTCAATGCGTTTTTTTCAGAGGTCCAAAGTGGGGGTTTGAGGTTTTCGAAATCGAAGACATATCCGGGCGAAACGCGGTCATAGAGGCTCTCCCCATCGCGGAGGATCTCGAGACGCGCGGCTTCCATATAGAGCGCTTGGAAGACGAGAGAACGTTGACGTCGTGTCGGAGACAATCGGCCTGAACGAGATGTACGTCTAGAGTGCGTGCAAGAACAATCATGGAGGGAAATGACGCACATCTTCCCAGGGGCTGTTCGCTTCGGGATCAGTCTGGAGTGGAAACAGAACGGAGTGACCGAGCGCTTCCGAAAAGCATATCTGCTTCAAGTAGGTTGATACTTGTTCTCTTATGGGGGTCTGACGTCTCGCTCACGATCTGATTCTGCTTAATTCGATCCCCAACACCTTCAACCTGTCGGATTGCAGGCTGGAGCAAAAAAAATACGATTGAGCTATCATGCCGAGCGCTGCGAGCACGAAGACAGTGAAAACGTCGAAAAAAGCCGAAGTGACGAAACAGGAGGAGAGTCCGCCTGTACGGTCCAAGGTCAAGACGCCTTCCACTTCGTCAGACTCACAGGGCGAGAAGCGAAAGAAGAAGAGAAAGCAAACATTCTCGAGCCACATTTACAAGGTCCTGAAGCAAGTTGCGCAAGACATCGGTATCTCGTCGAAAGCCATGGCGATCATGAACTCTATG
This sequence comes from Galendromus occidentalis, assembly GCF_000255335.2. NCBI lineage: Eukaryota > Metazoa > Arthropoda > Arachnida > Mesostigmata > Phytoseiidae > Galendromus > Galendromus occidentalis. The sequence continues at coordinate 127,428 of NW_003805238.1, read as the reverse complement.
GTCAACGACTTTTTCGAAAGGCTATCGAAGGAAGCTGCTCACTTGGCTCTTCTGAACAAGAAGGCCACCATCTCATACAGAGAGATTCAGAGTGCCGTGCAGCTGACACTTCCGGGTGATTTGGCGAAGCATGCGATAACTGAAGGACGTAGAGCGCTCGCCAAATACAACTCATGATCCAGTCCGCTTCCGACGAATCGGTGCCCAGCTCCTTCCTACCTCGAGCTTTTACAGAGATGGTGCACCCTGTTTTTCTGGAAGTTTCATAAAGGTTGAGAACCTCTTTTAAAGTCAATTTTCGTTTCTTCATTCTCTCTTCGAAACTTCGCGAAAAGAGTAGGCTGGAGGGACAGTCTATGCAATTGATCATAGAGCCCGCTCACCTCGATTCTGCACGGGAAGGGAATTCTGCGGTCGGACGGGCTCGATGGTCAAAGCTGTTCCGCGCCGAACGGAGAGGAGTTCGCAGGAGCACACGTACGATGAGATTCCATGGATACCCAGCCTCAGAAATTCCCTGACACCTTGCTACCGCCGATTTCATTGGCGAATGGTCTACTCCGTGCGAAGAAGTATTCTCCGCCGTGGAAAACCCGCGATGAGTCACTATGATCCATGAATGGGTTATCATGGCTCAGATCATGTGAGACGAGCGATTTTCCCCATTTGAATCCTGTCCGGAATTCATTAGAGTAAGCACCCAGGACCGGGACTTCGGAGAAACTATTGGACTGCGCGCTACTGGCGGATACGAGTCGGTACATGGAGACAGCGGCCTGTCTTCGTTTACCCATCACCGATGTTTTGATTTTCGCAGCGGTGGAGGAGATATTCGATTTACCACACGGCATGAGGCTCAAACTGGATCAGTTCGAAGTAGCTGAAGATTTGGCCAAGTGATTCCTGCACATCTTTCGATAGGGGGGGGGACTTCCATTCAAGAAGTCGATACGAACCGCCATGGATTATAAAGAAGAACAAGCTCAGGAGTTGGAAGCTCTCGAATCTATCTACCCGGCGGAACTACGAGGTGAGGAATCCCGTCTTCGCTATGAGCTCCTGCTCGTTGACGCATGACGCATCATGCTGTTCCATTTTGGTGTGTCCAGATGCGCGAATGATTTCATAGCAATGTCCAATCTATCATGAATTATAATCCAGTACTGGAGGAAGTCCCGAATCTGGTTCTGGAAATCGATGTCAAAGTGGAAGACGAAGACAACAGAGAAAAAACCTCAGAAGCGACTGTCAAGTTCACCATCCCGCCAACCTATCCCG
>NW_003805238.1:108346-126130 GCF_000255335.2 Galendromus occidentalis | reverse complement strand
ATCGAAACCGATGACGAGGCGCTCTCGGAGGCCTTGCAAGATGGTCAGTGAAGTTTTCACAGCCCTATAGTACCGGCAACAAAAAGATCAGGGTGAATCCCCGAGACCTGGCTCCGGAATGTTCTTGTGCGGACAACCGTATCGATTGAATTTCTTGGTTTTTCAGAGGCTAACGTCTGGGTGGGTAGCGTCATGATTTTCACATTAGTCAATGCCGCGCAGGAACATCTTCGGAGAGAGATGGAGGAGGAAAAGCTCAAGAAGCGCAAACTGCGTGAGGTGGAAGAAGAGGAATTGAAGAAAAAACTCGAAGGTACCCTATTTCAGTGGTTCCCAACCTTTTTCTTCGACGGAACCCCTAGGAGTTCCGCAGGTGGACTTTGGGGTTCCGCGCAATCCGCCACGAAACCCCAAAAGTTCCGCGGAACCCAGGTTGAGAAACACTGCCCTAGTTGACTCGCCATGGGTTCACCAATCTCGGTTTCCCATAAGAGCGGGGGACCTAGCGCTGACCCTCTATATCTCAATTCGCAGGCACGAAGGTGACAGTGGAATCATTCACGCAGTGGAAAGAGAAGTTCGACGAAGAAATGAATGCTCTGAACCCTAAAGAGGATCTGACCAAGGGGAAACTGACCGGCAAGCAGATGTTTCTCAGAGACAAAGCTCTGGCAGAGAGCGATCTCAAGTTCGACGGTGTGGATGACATTGATGTGGATGAAACTCTCTTCCAAGACGATGAGTTAGCGGAGCTCGAAGATGAATAAATTATTATCGTTTTCTATTGACTGTTCTCGCAGAGCCTCATCTTCAGGCCGATCGGTTTTGCTGATTTCGCGGGAACCGTAAATTACACCCCGTGTAAAAAGCTCATTGACTGCGCCATGTCATCGTTCATTTTGTCGCGGGATCGGGGGGATGTGATCTATGGGGGATTCGATTGGAATCGTGGGAGACTCCTAGAGAGAGCGGTCGCCTCCGCATGACGCACAAAAACATTTGGGAACTTACGAAGTTTCGGCCTACAGACTCTGCCGGGTCGCATGCGTACTCAAAGAGCGATCGACAGCCGCACTTGTTTTCTTTCCCGACCGACTCCGCTCGGAGTCAGCTCCGACTAGGGGTTCCAAATACCCGCCACTTTCGAGAACCGCGATTCTCGGGTACCCGAGAACCGTGGAGTCGGAACCGCGGGTAGAAACCGGAGAGAACCGAATTTTTCCTCCTCTGACTTGGGACTGATACCTGGCGAAACTGATCGAGAATTTTGAACCTACCCATTCTTCGGACCCAACGGACTCAGTCGAATTAATTTTATTCCATCAGAAAGGTGTATTTGCCGAGTTCAGTCTCCGTATTCGCGGTACGGTCCCCGTCGGCCAGCAGCGAGAGCAAGCCCGCTCATCTGTCGAGCGGCTACAGGGGAAGTGACCAGAACTGCCCCTCGCGATTCCGAATAAACTGACCCCCGAATATAGGTATGTAGGCGGCCTGATTATTCGGTCCAGAGGGTCTACCTAGCGAGATGTAATGTGGGGTTTTCAAAACCCGGGTCGACCTACAAATCCCGCGCTATCTCGTCTCAATCGCGAGGGTCAGTTCGAATACTTCCCTTGTTAGCGTGCATGAGAGAGACATTCAGCCATCGAAAACATCTCGGCCTGGATTTTTACTCATTCTGGAGCATGTCAATGGTGGTTTAGACGCCGGGAATGATTTGACTTGCCCCCTCGGAACCGCGGGTAAGAACCGAGAAAACCAGTCGGCTCCGGATCCGAGAGAATCGGCCGAAACCCGCGGTTCCAGAACCTCGGGTAGGAACCGCTGGAAGCCCTAGCTCCGACAACGCTGTGATGCTCGGACCTCGGCGACCAGAAAAATATCCTCGATCGGTCGGCCTCACGCTCCCCAACACAGGTTCTCGTCCTCAATGTCAGACGGTATTCTCTTTCATTATATCATGTCCTGATTGGGAAGCCCGTAATTGTAGGCGTCGCGGCAGTATTTCCCATCACCGAGATGTCAAAGGTTCCGAGGAATTATTGATGGAGATGCGGCATTGGCTGCACATCGCGATGGCGTACACGGAAAGGAGCTCCCAACCTGTGACGCCCCGTGGCCGAGGCTCGAGCCGGGACATCGAGGAAAAGCTTATGATCCTCAGAGCGATGAGCTTCGTTTTGAAGTCCACAGCTCGCATCCTTCCGGAAGGCAGGAATAAATTAGCACGGTAGCTCGTAGTCTCAAGGTCTGCAGTGAAATTCATTTGACGCCGGCGCACTACCCAGGCTGACATCGCGGTTACTGATCGTCGAGCAGCGTGGACTCCTGGCTCTGCGGATCTTAATATCAATTTCAAATTCGAGCGCCCCATCAACCTCTCTTCGAGGCCGCCGCTCGTAGGCGCCGGTGCTGCTCCGAGGGAGAGGGTCGATGTTTACAGGCGCACGTGGTTGGGAATCCATTGTCGTCGGGCTTCACCCGGTTTCTTTCAGCGCGGAGTTCCGGTCCTGTATAGGAGTTTGTCCGTGATGTAGTGAGTCGTGGATATCTGTCTTGAGGGTTAAAACGGCAAGGAATCAGCGATGAGTAAAAACAAAACACGGAAGTTGACCGAGAGCTCAGTCGACAAGTGTGTTAGACTTTTTCTGGAAGATCGAGCCGACACTAAGAGTGCCGAGACAGTGGTGAAGGCCCTCGCGTGCGCGAAGGATGAAGATGGAGCGGTTGCGGCGATTATCGCTGTCAATAAGGTAATCCCCTAAGGCTACCATACCATGATTCTCTCGTCCAGGAAGTTACCGTCCCGAAGCTGTGGAACCTACCCATTGAACTATTTTCCCGGTAAATTCCTCTTATTTGAGACTCCGTTCCTACTCGTGCATTCCCATTCGACAGATTTTCAGTCGGGTATTCTCAGAAGACGAGAAGTTCTTCAAAGATGATGAGCATCCGCTTGCCGGAGTCTTCTCCGCATCCTGGAGCAGTCTCCTCGCGATCCTGCCCGAAGGCAACAAGGCGTCAGATCTGGCTCTTCAAACTCTGCTGATGTGGATCGAGTGTGAGACTGTCAAGAAGTCCACTGAAACCTCGTACGGGCTGCCTGAGACTCGACTCGAAGAGCTGCTCAGGGTTCTCTGCAGCGATTCCGCGATGGAAAAACACTTGGTCCAATTTCAAAACAAACTGGAGGCCTACGATGACCTCAACTTCTACACCTGTAAAGCCCTCTGGAAAATCAGCGACAAGTTCTCTAAGCCGACGACAGAGCTCGAGATCCAAAATTACTTCACGCTGATCAAGGCGATCCGAGTCAAAGACAAGATCACGAAGGATCAAACTCTCCCCACTTTCGTTGGCGAAGAGATCGATTTCCCGTTCAATTTCCAAGACTTACGTAAATTCTATCAGTACGCATGGGTGAACTTCCTACGAGCCGCCCTACCCGAAAAGCTGTACATCCATGTTCTGGTATTCCTCGACGAAAAGAAAGTTGCCCTCTTCAAAAATCCCTGCTTGATGGCAGATTTCCTCATCGAGAGCTACAACAAAGGAGGTTCTATAGCCCTTCTGGCTTTGAACGGTCTGTTCACACTGATCCACAAGTACAATCTTGAACTGCCCGACTTCTACACGAGACTGTACGCCCTCTTCAAAGCAGACATATTCTACCAGAAATATCGCGCCCGCTTCTTCTTCCTTGCGGATCTTTTCCTCTCGTCGAGTCATCTCCCTGCGTATCTGGTGGCGGCGTTTGCGAAAAAAATGGCGCGACTCTGTCTCATCGCTCCTGCATATTCTCAGCTGCATGTGATACCCTTCATCGGTGAGATATTCAATGTGCTGCCCCCTAGAACAAGAGAGAGAATTTCTCGGAGTTTATGTCGCTCCTTTGGAGTCTCCGGACGCGGCGAACTGTCACGAACCGCGATAATGCGATTTTCCCGGAATCTTGTTCCAAGCAACGAATTGATTGACATCTAATGTTCTTCATAGGAAACTTGGTTATCCGACACGCGGCGCTATCCCGGATGGTCCACTGTCAGGAGACGAAGGATATGAACTCAGACCCTTTCGACGAAAACGAGACAGATCCGGCGAAGTCGAGAGCCCTCGAGAGCTCGCTGTGGGAGTTGAAGACTTTGCAGAGTCATTGGCTCCAGAGCGTGGCCGCGAAATCCTCCATTATAAACTCAGCATTTCCGAAGTAAGTGCTCCATTGCTGAGGATGGATGTTCGCGGGAAACCGAGAGAGCGGATTAGCATCAAGAAGCCGCAGCCATTCGTCAGAAATGGGTGATCAGCCTGTTAAGCCTGATAATCCTGGCTCACGGTAGTCTTTTCCTCCAGGATCGAATGGGACTTTTCGGACGTCCTCGAAGGATCGTACGTTCAGCTGTTTGAAAAGGCCGTCAAGGACAAGTACAGAGGATCTATACCCACGACGAATTACCACAAACCTAAGGGTCTTCTCAAACACGCCGACGACAAACTGAAGTCGAGTTGGATTCTCGAATAAATGAAAGAGGTCCCGCGTCAACAATGATGGGCATGCCCATGGTCTCTTATTCCTTCGTGCCCCCCACAAGTCCTCGTGATTCGGAAGGCTCTCTGCTGAGACCCCGAGTCAGTGAAGGAGGCTCAGGCCGGCTGGTATCAATTTGAGAATGTTGCTGTCGTGGAACGAGGAAGTCCGAGCAAAACCACTACGATTCCTGGTCTTTTGAAAATACTTCCATTTAATATCCGTTTCGATCTCTGTATATATATCACTCGGTTGAATACCTAGTAAGGCACTTAATGTTTAAGACGTCTCCTAGTCAATACATGGCAACAACTTCCTTTTCGTAAAAAGATTTCCTGCGGTTGAAGGGGGGCACTCGCACTCGTTTTCGTTCTTCTCCATCTTCAAAGTGAACGTGAGCCATAAATTGTACAAGCCAATCACTCGTTGGGACGAGTCAAACATTACAAAATTCATTGGCAAGGATATATGTGTGTCTGGTCATATCGATAAGCTTCTTTCAAGCCCGGCCCTTAGTAGCTGACCTCCCAAGAGATCTGGAAAGAATATCAGCCTCATTAGAGGATCGTATATCATCGTATCGTCATATCTCCTCATCATCGGGATACGACAATTTCGGACAGTTTCGACTGCCCAATGAGAACTTGAAACCTCACGCTCAGACTCACCGAACTCTTGCTCTTTCTTGAGCTGTGAAACCCCCTTTCTGGATCAGCACTGAGAGAAACTTCACCCAATCGCCCTGAATCCGGTCGTTTTCTGCTAAACAGAGCAGATCTCGGGCAGGATCCTTCGAAGGCAGCCATTTGACCTAAGGATTGACAAAGTACTTGTTTATCACTCTGTCAGCTCTCCACGACTATGTCGAGCCAGTGACTGCTCGTGCCGCGTGAAAGATCGCCTCGTACCTTGCATGGAGCTAAGCTATTATCTTCTTTGTCCTTATCGACGTGCTCCTTGTGGATTTTCACCCGACACAAGCGGCACTCCAATGCAGGAAGATGCCGCATCATGGACCACAATTGTTTCTGACAGATGTCACACGACGTGGGCATGTAGAAAGTTATAGGGACCATCTGGTGGTTTTTATACTCCGTGACTGAGAGAGCCAGCTGCAAGAAGAAAACCTTCAGTATCAAGCTGTCGACGGGACGGAACTGAACCTAAACTTGTCTCTCTGATCGATAGATACACTAGCGAGCATAAAGAAGGAATATTTCTCACTTCTGCTTCTTTGCGCTGCTCTCTTTCATCGGCATAAAGTACTTGGAAGATTTTGGGTATGTCGTCGGAATTGGCACGAATGACGTCTCCCTGTGTCACGGACCGCACATGAAAGAGTCTGCTAATTTCCAAAGATAATATAGGCTCCACGTTTCCGTAATCATGCTCTTGGTTGAAAAACATGATTTTCTGACTTGTGGCAACGACCCATTGCCTCTTCCAGCCGTATCGCTTGATGTTTTGTCGGATAGGCACCGAGAGCCAACCGTCTTTTCGAGCTGAAAGATATCAATGGATCGTAGCGCCCGGGAGCTTTCATTCAATATGTACACAGATTGAACGCGCATTGCGGATCCCGAGCGAAAACTTGCCATCGCTCAAATCCTCGTCGAGAATGTCCGTCAGGCTGCTGAGACTCCCCGGATTCTGCAAGCCTGATTTGATTTCCAGTTGAGCTCTGAGCGCTTCGAGCTCTCTGTCTTTCTGATCGAGGAGCTCCTGCATGCTAGTCCGAGTCTTCTCCTCTTCGGTCTTGGCGACATCGAGCTCATACCGTGCTTTTTCCAAGTCCGCGTTCTGTAGAGACACAAAATTGAATGATCAGAATCGAGCATCCTGTGGGAAAATGTTCCGGACCGAGCTCGGAGAGAGAGAGCTCTGCGCCGCCATGGGAGGTATAGCTCATTTATCAACAGACCAGAGTGCGGTGTCGGAGTTTCAAATTCGAAAGATCCTGTTCGAGTTGACGGCATTGCTTCTCCTTCTTTTTGTATTCAGCGGTTCTGTTGACCCCGGCTTTCGTGGGTGCGGAGGCCGCCGTGACCGAGGACTTCCTGTTCATCACCTCAGCCAGTTTATTCACAGCTTGCTGGGTGAGAACTTTTTCTTTCGCCAGTTTCTGATTCAATATCTCGATCTGACTCTCGAAATCGGCGTCGTCATTGTTATTGATGTTTTTACTGTTGTTATTGTTGTTGACGTTCTGATTCGAAGCCTCATTGACTTTGTCACGCAGTTCTCCGCATTCACTCAGAGTTTTCTCAAGCTTCTCTTTGCTCTCGTTCAGCTGCCTGAGGAGACTCTCTTTCTCCGCCTGCATTTTGCATTTCTCTATCTCCAGATCGAGTTTGTCTTTCTCCAGAACGGATCGTTCCTCATGGCTCCGTGTCTTTTCGCGCTCCAGGGTTTCGATCTGTTTCTTGAACTTTTCCTCTTCCCGATCCTTCTCTTCTACGAGTTCTTGAAGAGCTTTAGTTTTGCCCTCGAGCTCTTCTTGGAGGTCCTCGCACTCTTTCTTGTAGATAACCTGCGAAACAGACCGAATTTAGCATAAACGTCGAGTCGAATCTACTTCCAGGAAATCAATGATGCCCGTGTGCTCTCAAAACTCTTCATCCGTTATGCTGAAGCTTAGGAGCGGATCGTCATTTTGGACCCCCGACCCCCCCTTCCCCAAGAGCAGGATTCGGGTCGAGCCTCCCCTGAGCGAGATCGAACTGGCTCCCCCTCTTCCATAGAAATCAAGTTCCACCCTGACGTTCTGAGACTTACGCGGAAGCTGCTCTCGGTTTCAAGATTTTCGTTGAGATCCGCCACCTGCATAGTGAGAGTGTCGCGCGTTGCTTTTAAGGTAGAAAGTTCCTGTTGGAAATGAGTAACGGCTCCCTCGAGTTCGCGCTTCTCGATCTGGAGTTGACTTTCGAGCCGGACCAGTCGAGACACTTCGATCTCGAGGTGATTGATTTCGGTTTGTAGGTGACCCCTCCGAAGTCTCTCCTCTTCCACATCTCTTGTCAACTGCTGAATCTGAAAAACATTAGAACTCGAAGATCAGATCGGAGAACTAGAAAGACCGCGGGATAGAATGTCATAGAGCGAAGCACTGGACTCATTTTCGTAGGGTGACTCTCACTCTCTCTGTTTGAGCGGTGTGGTCAGCTTGCTGTTTCGAGAGCTGCTGTTGCATCTGTTTGTGGTCGACTTGTAGAACTGAGACGTGTTTCTCGGTTTCTTGTAATCGCTGAATAACTTTTTGTTTCTCATCGACCTCGTCCTGCAGCTTGTCCCTGATTGCCTGGACAGCGGTGGCTTCCTCGCTCGAGTTCATGAGTTGTTTGTTCTCATCAGTTAGGGAGGCCATTTCTCTCCGCAGAGAAGATGCTTCGGCCTCATACCTGGGAAAAAATAAAATTGCGAGGCGATATCATGGGAGTGAACAATTTCCACGGATCCGATGGGACACTTGACGGATACCGTATGCTCTCTACATACCTGCCGAGAGCGTTCTTCAACTCGAGTTCAAGAACGGCCTCCTGTTTTTCCTTGGAAGCGAGTTTCTCCTCGAGACCCTTGATCTCCTGACTCCTTTCACTATATCCTCGGCGCAAACGCTCCATTTCCTCCGTCAACTCCGTATATCGATCTTGATGAAAAGTTCGGAATATTAGTATTCTCCACGGAAAGGATGTACGAATGAGGAGCTGTGAGGCTCGAACCCCTCGATCCGCAGCGTCAAACTTGACTCACTTTGTATTTCCTGTGCGCGTTCGGTAGCTTTCACGGTGAGCTGTCTTTCCTGATCCAATTGCAGATTGAGATTGGCCATATCCCTCTCCTGGGTTCCGCACCTATTGTATAGCTGACTGAGTTTCTCTTTCAGATCGCGAACTGTCGTGTCGAATACTGTGACGTTCTTCGTCAGTTCCGAGTTCTTCTTCTTGAGTTTGACAGCCAACTCGGTCTCCAATGCCTGGGAACAGAGCGTTGTCTCCACTGAATGCGCAACAGATTTTTCCGCGAGGTATGCACAAGGAAAATTCCCCCTAGATCCGCAAGGAGCTCAGAGTCTCCGAGCAGCGGACTATCAACTGACCAGTTTATCCTTCGCGTCCTTGAGCTGGCGCTCGTAGAAGGCTAGTCGTTCGTTCAGGTGATGAGAGCTCTGAGCGAGCTGAACCTTCGACATCTGTTCCTGCTCGAGGCGCGTGATGAGGTCCATCACCTTATTCTCGGCTCTGGTCCGAAGCTCGATCTCCACATCGAGTTTGCGCTGCTGCTCCATGAGCTCGCCCCGAGTCGTCGAAATCAGGCGGGTCAGCTCCTGGTTCTCATTGAGGAGCTGTCCGACCTTCTCCCGACCTTCGCTCGAAATCCTGTAGGGCATGCGCGGAAAGATTATATCGAGAAACTGACAGGAAGCCCTCGAATTCCCACATCCGATCTAAGGAAGAATGGTGGACTGCTCACCTGCTTTGTACAATGTCGGGGTTATGAGCTGCTCCTTTTTCCTCGAGCATCGGCTTGAAAAGGGGATTGTCCCTCGTGTACGTGAATCCAGCGAAGCAAAGATGATTCGCCTCGAACTCACTCGACGGCTCGAAAGAACCTTGTTCGTGCTTGTTGTCATCGTCGGGCGTGCAAAAATAGGACGAGTCGTCGTCCGACCGCAGTTCGGGCACCACCGGAGCGGGGGTCTCCCTACAAGCAGAGAGTTTACCACCGAGTCTCTTAATCGAGTCACACCGGAGAGCGTCCGACTCCGATGCCGAGATTCGCAAGCTCGTCCGGCAAATGACAATTCATCTCTGGTCCGCCATTTTGAATGGTCCATGAAAATCTCCAAACCTACCTGATGTTATCAAAAGTCCACACATCGTTGATGAAAAATGGGTGAGCTTTGATTTCCTCGTTCCCGTTCTTACCAAGCCGCACTGAGCAGTCGCAGAGAAACGAACAGATCAAACTTTTCGCAGCTTCGCTCAGTGTCACCTCATCGGGATCGGGGAACGCTAATGAATTTTGATGGTTCATGATGTTTGCATAGGTGAACGACAATGACTCGTGGTAGAATGGTGTGACCCCTGGAAACAGAGGGATATAGAAAAATTCTGTCAGGCCTGGATCTACGAATCCAGCACGTATGCATGAATATGAGTCGAGGTGACCATTCCGAAGAAATTCGAATGAATTTCTTACCGCAAAGCATTTCGTACAAGCAGATTCCGATCGACCAATAGTCACACTCTCGGCCGTACTTCCCGAACCCCTTGCCCTGCTCCTGGGCCCGCAATACCTCTGGGGATATGTAATCGGGAGTTCCCACGGGTACATCGCACCGGACAAGTCCATCTGCTCCCATCCGGGTACAGGTGCCGAAATCCGCCAATTTCAGATGTCCGGATGAATCCAAGAGCATGTTGTCCGGCTTGACATCTCTGAATCATGGGTCATTCGCGCATTAGATGGGCACTAAATATGTGCCGATCGGCGGGTATAATCGCCAACATGCGCCGCCACGGAACGTACCTGTGCACGAATCCCATCTTGTGGATTATGTCGACAGCTAAGATCATCTCCGCACAATAGAAGCGAACCCATTGCACGGTGAAGTCGTAACCGTCCATCAGCGTCGCGAGGTCTCCTCCAGCCATGTAGTCCATGACCATGTAGAGGTACCTGGAACCGGCAGCATGCAATCAGCGTGGCAAAGCTCGGAATCAAATTGAATCGAATGATGGATGAAATGTCGGTGCCGCGGAATCATCATGAAACTGACTTGACGTCCTGGAATGCGTAGTATAGCTTCACGATCCACTCCGAATTGGCGTTGACTAAGATGTAGCGTTCTTCCCAGAAGCATGTCGGTTCACTTCTCTTCACCATCTCTTGTTTATTGAGCATCTTCATCGCGTAAATCTTCCTTGTCGGTAGGTGGCGTACCAGCTGCACCATGCCAAAAGCTCCTAGAGTTTGAGGATGGAATTAATTCTCCCCGACGATATCCGACCCGGCGGCGAATCCCGCGGCCGGGGCATTCCCCCCGTCACTCAGGAAGTCAGTTCCGGTTGAGGGAAAAGCTGGAAGCGACGCTAAGCATCGCACGGGTCGCGCTGATAAGCGGAGGAGGAACAGCTTCGCTTCCATCTCTGAAGGATCTACCTCCATAAGCCACAACCTTGGCATCGATGCGGACATAGATAGAAGCCGTTGCGAGCTCGTTTTAGATTCCAGAGCAGTGCGATGTGACGAGACGACCTTCGCATTGTTCACATGCCTCGCCGCCAGACATTGTCACGGCGGCATTGTAGGATCGTGGGCTTCCTCGGAGCGCTTGAAATTACTATCTAGCTATCCGGAGGGAAGACTGCAAGCGATTCAACAGTTCTGATACAATCTCCGTGGGGGTCGGAGCCGAGTTATCGGAGCAGTGGCTCGCTCCGACGAACTCACCTTTGCCGATGGTTTTCAGGACATCGAAATCTTTGTCGTTCGTCCGCCATTTCGTGATCTCCCGACTCTTGCTATGGTACCGGTCGAGGAAACTTTCGATATTCTTAACCCGTCTCAGAGCCGGACCATCACAGTCCACCACGACCGCTTGCAGGACGTCCTGAAAGGATGAGGATTCGACGAGTGATCTCTCAGCTCGGGTATTTCCGCGGAGAGCTTCGGAGCTCTATGGCATCGTCGAGAATGGACAGGAAGGACGGGGAGGAAATGCACAGGTATGAAAGTCTCTAGAAAAAGGGGGCGACGCTCTTCTCGTAACGGACAACCCTTGAATACTAGAGCCACTCCCCGGTTTTTCCTTTCTTCATCTTTTTACTTCAGCGCATCGCTCTGAACATCGTTGATATGGGGTCTAAGCCATTCGGTGCCTTCTAAGAACGCGCGCTGGGGAAGTCTGAGTCGTCATGGCAGCCTTTCTACGTAAAAGTGACGTCACCCGCTTCTTCGGTTCCTCATGGATAAGTCCGCAGACATCGGAGACTTTGCCGACGCGTTCCCGGGGATCGAGCGCTTCACATTGCAAAGCGAATCGCTTCTTCACGATTTCATTATCAGGGCACCGGGATCCCCGAGAGATCACAATTTTTTACAACCCGTCGAGCCTGACACCCCATTCCGCGAGTTCTGACGGAAGCTACGCTCATCATCGTACAAAACAAGGTAGCGAGAGAGAGGAGGATTCCCCCGTGAAGTAGAGCCATTCCGGTAAAATCACTGTCTGGCTTCACCAGAGTCACCACGATTCTGCCGTCCACGAAAATAATGGCATTTCAGCGTTGCGGAACAATTGTCGATATCCATCAATTAATCGACGGCTTCAGCTCGACGGAAGGGCGCAACTCAAAAGCGACCGAGCCTCTTTGGGGTCCGGTGAGACCTTCTGTGACCTAATCGACTTGCCCGAGCAGTGCATCGAGTCAATGACATCGGGCTCTACTGATTCGCTGATTTATGCATGGGTTTCTGAAGGCGAATCCCCCCCACCGACGCGAAGTTGAGAAACCTCGGGCTCTGTGAAGGACGTCAGGAGTCCGTTTTCAGGCGTCTGGACCTCCTCACGGCAGTGAGCGTGATCGGCGACAACAATGGCCTGATCACGCTACGGCTGGACGTCTCGATTGTATTATATTCTACGTGTATCAGGAAAGGAATCAGCGAGGGAGATGGAACGGTGCGATTCGCGAAAGCCGACCGCGAGGTAGAACCTCCCAGAGCTCGTGTTCCTGACGAGCCGAATCATTCGGCGGAGCGTACGCTCCGGGGAATGAGTTTTCAACCCTCCATTTCCCCATGCGATCCAAAGCTTCTCGATCTTGAAAGTCTGAAGTCTCTACTCGGATATTTTTCCGAGTCCTCCGATCTGCGTGAGAGAAACTCGCTGTTTCTACATGCATTCATCTTTTCGGAGAGAGCCGAGCCGGGATACGACCGCATTTCCTCCGAATGGTACACTCCCCCGTGGACGGGATAGGCTTTTTCTTGGAGCAACACTTCATCCCGAGAGCGTGTCGCCAAACAGTTCAGCTCGTGTCGATGTAGCCTAAGACGGCGAACTTCATCGGGCCATCAGAGATAAAGGATTATATCGACGTTATTTACGATTTGTTTTTATTTGCTTAGCCTTGCTTACCAGAAGTGCATCGATGTTAATCTCCGAGCCGGCATCTCGAAGAGCGTCTTCCAGAGCCTTCGATCGTGGATTCCGTTCGTTTTCGACAGCCATGATGAGCACGAGCTGCAGGCAGCTCTCTCCGACAGCTTAGACCTGGAAGACAAGGGATGATTTCTGTGAGGAAAAAAAAGTCTCATCGCAATGAAGAGCGCTGCATTGGATCGACCGGCAGTGAGTCACGTGGCTGGAATGACTCGCTATATACTCTCGCGGGTAACCCCTCCGAAGCTACAAGTGTTGGTGAAGCCTCCTGCTGCATCTGAAAATTCCCACCGACTATGTCGCTCATCGTTATCGTGTTCAAGAATCGATCTCTTTGGCCGCGTCGGCTCCGGCAGGTTTCGTTTGTGAGCCACAGATTATTCTTGGTTCTCCCAATATAAACAATTCATTCGCAGTCAATGACTAGCGTACATGAATTTTCAGCTCACAATAGACTGGAGACCGGAGCCGAGACCGTCATTCGCCGATGGCACTCGTCGCCTTACCCTGATAGGGCAGTATCGCGTCTGAAGAGCACAGAACGCAAGTAGAAGAATTCCTTCCATCCTGTATAGAAAATCGGTCATTTAAAATCCCAGATCGGTCTCGGGGCTCTGCTGCAATCGTGGGGATGCTCGATCGCCCCCTCCTCCCTCCGGCGCATCATCACGCTTTCCTGATCTCATGTAAGGAATTTCCACCGGAGAGACGGATCCAAGATCTCCATAGATATGTCTGATTCCGAGCGGACCCCAGATCGAGCCAGCTAATGATGAGTCAACGCCAGAGGAGCCAACCGAATGCGAACCTCATAACCGTGGAAGAGCCCAGCTCGTCGCGTTCCTCCTGAATTTCCGAGTGGAAATAACAGTTGCCTATTGCATACATTTGGTGAAATCATCCCAATCTTACTCGAGAACACCCGTGACCCAGGGAGAACGATTCCTATAATCACATTCGAATCGGAGTCCAATATTAGGGGCCTTGTTCCGTCGCGCATACTCGGGGCACGCGACGGATGGTCACATCCCCATCCCGAGAATCGGAGTGAAACCTGGGGACTTTTCTACGAACCAGATGCGCGTGGGAGAAAGAAATCTCGAACGTCGCTCCTGTCGGCGCTGTATGGAGTGACGCGGGAGGATGATTCATGTGCTGGCATACTCTTTCAGTAGGGAGCACGAGATGGACCGCAACGGTATCTGATTTTGTTTACCGCAGCGAGAATATCCTCTCTTCAGAGAACATCGTTCCCGCTAGATGTCCGGATCCGCCATCACCCTCCGCGGCAAGTTTCGGGGCTGTGATTCTCAATCGACTCCGGTGACTGGGGGGTCTTGACTTTATCTTCTAAGAATTCAGCACAGGGAAATCGAGCATTCGGTCGGCTTCGAACGCTCATCACTTCATCATGCATTGGTCAATTGTGTCTTTGTTAGAGAAAAGAAGACACCAAGGAAGAGAAAAGATCTGTTGACCCCGCCAAGAAAAGATTCTGGGATTGAGGGAAAAAGAATCACTTGACGACCGCCGGTGACGACAACGGCAACAACAACGACAGAAGCACCGCAGAAACTCCGCTTGTGCGGCAGCACCGACTTCAGCCGCTCGGAGACAAGTCCTACGATCGTGTGAGCCGACAACGGCGCCTAGCCGAGCACCGAGCGATTTGTGGGCAGCGGAGCAAGTCTCCCATTCGCGAAGGACTCCATATCGAATATCAGTTCTTTTCGGTGTCAGTAGCCTCATCCCCGCTGCACTCCTGGCTCGACAGTATCGACTAATAAGACCGCAGATGGAGCATTCGGCAAGCAACAGACACCCATCGACCACGACAGCCACTACAGCAGCAACAACCCCAAAAGACTAGCGGTGACAGCGATGTGCGACTACGGTAATGGCATAGGGAGGGTCAATAGGAACGGGACTTGATGGCTGATAGAATACCGAATACATCGGTCTCCGGATCATGAGAGCGGAAAGCAGACAATGGAACGGAGACGGAGCCTTATTATTCATCCCCATTTCGAAGCGTTTTCGTCCCGGGTTGACACATCGATCCGTATCTTATGATGGTCCTGAAGAGCAATGTTCGGCAGTCACCGCTCGTCTAATGATCACACGCCGATTCCATACGAATGATGATGCGCCCATGCGTCAGCATCTATAGGAGTTCGCTCTTGCAGGGGTCTGAACTCGGAGTTGCGAGCAATCGTGCGGGTATATCTACGATACTGATACTCATTCGGATTTCAATTCGAATCATCAAATACTAATCAACATTTCACTCCTGCAAGAAGCTCAAATGGGACAGCGAGCTCTGCATCCTCTCGCTTTGAACTATATGGTTCTAATCTCGCCGTCGTTCGACCAGATGAGCTTGGCCGCCATGAAAAACTTGCGGTTTTGTCGCAGAGGCTCTCGGGCTTTCGGAATATTCGGTGACGTTCTAGAGGCGGAATACTCTACGGAGCTGCCCCCAGCTCTAATTTGACATATCCCCCGTCGGTACGGGGGCTTCGAAAATTTCGATTGAACTTCGAGAGCAACAGTTGCCCTCTCAGGGGAAAAACACGGTGGAAGCCATAAGCTCGGAATCCTGTCACCAGAGACCGTGAGTTTGATCTGCGTGTCCGCCAAAGCGATGACGGTCGATCTCCGACAGAAAATCTTTCGTGAAAAAGTTTGACAGAATTAATTTTCTGCGAGCACTCACTGTCTACGGAAGGGGTCGCATCATGGAGAGTAGAGCCAAGTGTTGCGAGCGACAGTCTCGTCTGATTCGTTCCGAGACAACATTCATCCACTGGTGAACTTCACAGCCTCGGAAGCATAGCTCCTTGGAGAATTTTCCCACACGCACTGAACTTTTGCGAGCGTTG
The DNA here is from genome assembly GCF_000255335.2 of Galendromus occidentalis. Lineage (NCBI taxonomy): Eukaryota > Metazoa > Arthropoda > Arachnida > Mesostigmata > Phytoseiidae > Galendromus > Galendromus occidentalis. The sequence continues at coordinate 110,556 of NW_003805238.1, read as the reverse complement.
TCTCGAGTCACTGTCGTTTTCTCGGGAAGTTCACCGGCTTGATCCGTCCACCGTCACAATAGATACTCGCCGCCGGATGCAACAACGCAGCCCGAAAAAATTAAAAACACAGGCGAATAAATGAAACCGTCAGTGTCGATAAAACTCTGTGAACTCGGCGGGATAGAACTCTGCAAAAATGAAATCGGTGGACGGGAGAATGAAGACAATGTTGTCGATGATCTTTGCTGGGAGCTCAAGTGGAACCGGGCGCTCCGTTTTGTACATGCCCGTCTCGTACTTACCTGCCGCAGCATGGTTAGCATGGGACGCTCCTATGTAGTGGGTCAATCGCTCAGAAGGAGCCCCTCCGTGGGAAACGTTCTCTCCTTCTAGATAAGCTCCTCAGGGAATACGAGGATGGATCCTCCGATACGCTATTTCGCGCTTGATCCTCGTCCCCGTGCCGATAGCGACATCTGTGTGAAGGTCCGTGTATCCTTTCAACTCGGGACCGTCCGTGGGAATCGTCGGTCTCGTTTGGAACAATCTTAGCCCTTCCACGCTGAGCGTCCGAGCGCCGGATCCCCTGACGGCAAGAGGGCTGTCTCGGCGGACTAGATCATCGGTCATGCTTAGCACGCGCGATGAGTGGTCATTCCTCGTCTCTCGTAGGTCGGATAATCATTCGTTACCATCTCCCAGGATGGGTCGCATCCCAGTCAGGGAGCAGTCATACGGATATAACATGATATTGCGAATAACATTGCTGCGGAAATCACTATTTCCTCGGTTACAGGAGCGGGAATCCCCGTGCCCATCACCTACGACCTACGATGTGGGACAGCTCTCCCCCCATATCGGTTCTCGGAATTCTAAGCGATGCCTTGAAGAGCTCCACTCCGGTGATCGAGAGTGTTGTATCAATACCGTTGAATCTAGCATTCGACGAGGGACATCGTCAAATCTGCATATGAATTCGGACAATTCAGCGTTTACGATGCGTGTTCTCGCGTCGATTACATTTTTTTCTCAGACAGAGAATATAATCGAACCTTTTTGCTTAGAAGCGATCTCATTGGCGTCGGATTGGGATCTCAGGTTTCGAAGAAAAAGCACTCAAAATGTATTCGCGGCCCGCCTTCCGTTCTATCGTACGAAGCCGCTTTTCGAGCCGGCCGGTGTAAAGCTTCCCCGCAGCGAAGCTTCTACACTGAGCGGCGAAACAGTTTGTTTTGTGTGATCCTCTCGCGTGGACCTTGGCTCTCCGGCGGAGAATCAGGAGCTGCGATTTATTTGCGGATCGCTTGAATATCAACAATCTCTCGCCACGACAGCCATGGAAAGGCAGGGATTCAGCAATTTCCAGCGAGGTGGAAGACGAAATGGTTTCAATAATCACCCCAACAATAGGAATCCGCATCACGGTACGTCATTGAAGTCTCAGCTACGCTCTCCTACTTTCCGTCACCTCGATAGCTAAGCGTTCGAGCGATGACGTTGCTAATCGGTCGGAAGATCAATATCTCTGGGAATTCTCGCTTCTCCCGAGATGCATGCCCATGAACCGAGCTCCGATCTAGCACGTGCTAGCGACGCCCGGCGAAATTCGTGTTTTGTCTGGGAAGACACCAGCGGAATGGCTGGCAGCGCTCTAAGAGGCAAACCTGTTTTCATACCGCTCCACTTTTCGATCAGCGTCCCTTTAGATGGACGAGGAACATGTATATCATCTCGTTGGGAGCACTGTCACATAGCAAGTGTAGGGAAATATATTTTACGGCATTGAGAAACTGAGTACAAACGCTCGGAGAGTATCGAACTGACTGAGCGCCATATGCTCAGAGCCACGTTTCTGTGGGGAAATCGCTCTCAGTTGTCGATGTCGACGATCGGAGAGGCTTCTCAATAGTCTTCACATGGATCGAGAATCGATCAGATTCTGCTCGGAGCGAGACAGCCCTCCGTCCCGAGGGAGGCCTCACTCCCGGTAGAACGGGTGATCGGCTTCCCGTGGAGAGCAACTCGTGATTGCAATCGCCTTCCCCTTCAGATACGGCTGTAGTATTCCTAGAGATGTCTCCTAATCGACGTGGCACGCTCGGGGACCTGCCATTTCCAAGAAAGCGGCCCGAGCCCGTATCTCTTCACGGTGGAGTCACGCACTCGAAGAGTTCTACTGTGCGCCATTCGATCCAACTCTTCCACTTGTCCGGGCTTCTGACCTGGAG